>NW_025534024.1:0-303700 GCF_020615455.1 Coregonus clupeaformis
GTGTGTACAATGAAGACAAAACAAGTAGAACACATAAACATAGATCGGTGGCAGCTAGTACTCCGGTGACGACGAATGCCGAAGCCTGTCTGAGCAAGGAGGAGGTGCAGCCTCGGCTGAATCCGTAACAGTAACCCCCCCCCCCGCGTGGCCCCAGCCGGTGCGTCGCGTCAACACCGGCCTCGGGGACGGCCAGGAGGACCCGGCGCAGGGCGAGTCGGATGATGACGGTGGAAATCCCTCAACATGGAGGGATTGAGGATGTCCCTCCTAGGGACCCTGCACCGTTCCTTCGGACCGTACCCCTCCACGAGATACTGCAGGCCCCCCGCCCGACGCCTCGAATCCAGGATGGAACGGACCGAGTACGCCAGTGCCCCCTCGATGTCCAGTGGGGGCGGAGGAACCTCCCGTATCTCAGACTCCTGGAGTGGACCAGCTACCACCAGCCTGAGGAGAGACACATGGAACGAGGGGTTAATACGATACTCAGGAGGAAGCTGTAACCTATAACAAACCTCGTTCAATCTCCTCAGGACTTTAAATGGCCCCACAAACCGCCAACCAGCTTCCGGCAGGGCAGGCGAAGGGGCAGGTTTCGGGTCGAGAGCCAGACCTGGTCCCCCGGTGCATACACCGGGGCCTCACTGCGGTGGCCGTCAGCGCTCGCCTTTTGTCGCCTGATGGCCCGTTGCAGGTGTACATGGGCAGCGTCCCAGGTCTCCTCCGAGCGCCGAAACGATTCATCCACCACAGGTGCCTCAATCTGGCTCTGATGCCATGGTGCCAGGACCGGCTGATAACCTAATACACACTGAAATGGAGAAAGGTTAGTGGAGGAGTGGCGGAGGGAGTTTTGGGCCATCTCTGCCCAGGGGATGAAAACCGACCACTCCCCCGGCCTGTCCTGGCAATAGGACCGCAGAAACCTACCCACATCCTGGTTTACTCTTTCCACCTGCCCATTACTCTCGGGGTGAAACCCTGAGGTCAGGCTGACCGAGATCCCCAGACGTTCCATGAACGCCCTCCAGACCCTTGAGGTGAACTGGGAACCCCGATCAGACACTATATCCTCAGGTACCCCGTAGTGCCGGAAGACGTGTGTAAATAGGGCCTCCGCAGTCTGTAGGGCTGTAGGGAGACCGGGCAGAGGAATGAGACGGCAGGACTTAGAAAACCAATCCACAACAACCAGGATCGTGGTGTTCCCTTGTGACGGGGGAAGGTCCGTAACGAAATCCACCGATAGGTGGGACCACGGCCGTTGTGAAACAGGGAGGGGTTGTAATTTCCCTCTGGGCAGGTGTCTAGGTGCCTTACACTGGGAGCACACCGAGCAGGAGGAAACATAAACCCTCACGTCCTTAGCTAAAGTGGGCCACCAGTACTTCCCACTAAGACAGTGCACTGTCCGACCGACGCCAGGATGACCAGAGGAGGGTGACGTGTGAGCCCAATAGATCAATCGATCGCGGACGTCTAACGGCACGTACCTACGACCCTCTGGACACTGAGGGGGGGAGTGGGCTTTGTACGTAACACCCGCTCGATTTCCGCGTCAACTTCCCACACCACCGGTGCCACCAGACACGAAGCCGGAAGTATGGGAGTGGGCTCCATAGACCTCTCCTCTGTGTCATACAGTTGGGACAGAGCATCTGCCTTAGCGTTCTGGGAACCTGGTCTGTAAGAAAGGGTGAAAACAAAACGGGTGAAAAACATGGCCCACCTTGCCTGGCGAGGGTTCAGTCTCCTCGCGGCCCGGATGTACTCCAGATTGCAGTGGTCAGTCAAAATGAGAAAAGGGTGATTAGCCCCTCAAGCCAATGCCTCCACGCTTTCAGAGCCTTAACCACAGCTAGCAGCTCCCGGTCCCCCACATCATAGTTACGCTCCGCCGGGCTGAGCTTCTTCGAAAAGAAAGCACAGGGGCGGAGCTTTGGTGGCGTAGCCGAGCGCTGAGACAGTACAGCTCCTATCCCAGCCTTGGAAACATCCACCTCTACAGTGAATGCCAAGGAGGGATCCGGATGAGCCAGCACTGGAGCCGAGGTAAACAGGTCCTTCAGGTGACCAAAAGCCCTGTCCGCCTCAGCTGACCACTGCAGTTGCACCGGTCCCCCCTTCAGCAAGGAGGTAATGGGAGCCGCTACCTGACCAAAGCCCCGGATAAACCTCCGGTAGTAGTTGGCAAACACTAAGAATCGCTTCACCTCCTTAACTGTGGTTGGAGTCGGCCAATTACGCACAGCCGAAATGTGGTCAATCTCCATCTCCACCCCTGACGCGGACAGGTGGTGCCCTAGGAAAGAGATGGACTTTTGAAAGAACAGACATTTCTCCGCCTTGACGTACAGGTCATGTTCCAACAGTCGACCAAGCACCTTGCACACCAGGGACACATGCTCGGCTCGTGTAGCGGAGTATATGAGAATGTTATCTATATACACCACTACACCCTGTCCGTGCAGGTCCCTGAAAATCTCATCAACAAAGGATTGGAAGACTGACGGAGCATTCATCAACCCGTACGGCACGACAAGGTACTCATTGTGCCCAGATGTGGTACTAAATGCCATCTTCCACTCATCTCCCTCCCAGATACGCACCAGGTTGTAAGCGCTCCTGAGGTCCAATTTAGTGAAGAAGTGTGCCCCGTGCAATAACTCCGTCATAGCAATGAGAGGTAGTGGATAACTGTACTTAACAGTGATCTGATTGAGACCACAGTAGTCAATGCAAGGGCGTAAACCTCCATCATTCTTCTTCACAAAAAAGAAACTTGAGGAGACAGGTGAAGTGGAAGGCCAAATGTATCCCTGTCCCAGAGATTCGGAGACATATGTTTCCATAGCAGCCGTCTCTTCCTGTGACAGAGGATACATCTGACTCCGGGGAAGTGCAGCGCCTACCTGGAGATTTATCGCACAATCCCCCTGTCAATGGGGTGGTAATTGAGTCGCCTTCTTTTTACAGAAGGTGAGAGCCAAATCGGCATATTCAGGGGGAATGTGCATAGTGGAGACCTGGTTTGGACTCTCCACCGTAGTAGCCCCTAAGGAAACCCCTACACACCTCGCTGAGCACTGACTGGACCATCCCTTGAGAGCCCTCTGTTGCCATGAAATCGTGGGGTCATGAGAGGTTAACCAGGGAAGCCCCAACACCATTGGAAACGCAGGAGTATCAATCAGAAAGAGACTAATTCTCTCCGCATGACCCTCCTGCATTTTCATCCAGAGTGGAGCTGTGACCTCCCTAATCAGGCCTGACCCTAAAGGGCGACTATCTAAGGCGTGTACAGGGAAGGGCACATCAACAGGAACAATAGGAATCCCTAAACTACAGGAAAACTTACGATCAATAAAGTTCCCAGCTGGGCCTGAATCTACGAGCGCCTTATGCTGGGAATGCGGGGAAAACTCAGGAAATTCGATGTCAATACACATGTGCGCAACAGGGAGCTCTGGGTGAGTCGGGTGCCTACTCACCTGGGACGGTCCACCAGTGCTCTGCCTGCTGCCTCAACTCCCTGAGGACCCTCCCCAGCACCGACCAGCAGTGTGTCCTCTGCGGCCACAGTTGGTGCAGGAGACGGCCCCCCTACCGGTCTCCCTGAGAGCAGCACCTCCGAGCTCCATCGGTGTAGGGTCGGAGGTGCTGGGGGATGGAATGGACGGACCCTGATCCGGACGTCCGCGGGTCGCCAACAGGTTATCCAGCCTTATCGACATATCCACCAGCTGGTCCAGTTTAAGGGAGGTGTCCCTGCAGGCCAGCTCCCGACGAACGTCCTCCCGTAGGCTGCATTGGTAGTGGTCAATCAGGGCCCTCTCATTACATCCCGCGCTGGCAGCCAGGGTCCTGAAGTCCAGCGCTCCTCTTCTCCTGTCTGAGGTGGAACCGACGTTCCCCCGCCGCTCTCCCCTCCGGTGGATGATCGAATACCGCCCGGAAGCGGCGGGGGAAATCTTCATAGCGCACCGACGCAGTGTCTATTCCTCCCCACTCTGCGTTGGCCCACTCGAGCGCTCTCCCCGACAGACAGGAGATGAGGGCAGACACGCTCTCGTATCCCGAGGGAGCCGGGTGGATGGTAGCCAGGTAGAGCTCTACCTGGAGCAGAAAACCCTGGCACCCGGCAGCTGTACCATCATATGCCCTTGGGAGCGAGAGCCGAATCCCACTGGACCCAGGTGACGAAGGGGTGGACAGCGGTGTGGGCTGCTGTGTAGTTGGAGGAGGTGTAGGAAAACCCCCTCTCTCCCATTGCTCCATGGTGTTCAACACACGCTCCATTGCTGTGCCGAGAGTCTGTATCATGGTCGCCTGCTGTTGGACGCGTTCCTCCGGAAGGAATGTACCTGCTGACTCCATTTGAGGTGCTTGTTTCTGTCAGGCGTCAGGGTGTAGCAGTAGGACGGAGTCAGGCGCAGGACACAGAGCTAGTAGACAACGTACTTTACTCGTAAATAACAAATGAACATAAACTCCACGCAGGGAGGACAATCCCGCTCACCAGTCGATAACACTGTTGGTGTTTAAATTATATGGAGAGGGAGTACAAACCAACGACGCTAGACAGAGTGGAATTTGCTTAAGCAAAAGGCAGTTTATTCAAACAGAGATATCTTGTCCTGCTAATTAACATGCATGGACCTAATCATATGGCTCTCTATAGAGTCAGCTGAGAAGGGTGTTTTTTACAGAGTTTTACAGCATTACTTATACAATGTAACGTAAAGGGAGGGATTCTTCTCTTAGTCCCTCGATTGGTTCCAGAGGCATGGGAGGCGGATCTGCTCTGTCCAGAGCAGATGCCCCATTGGTGCACGGCAGAGTCCTCTGCCCTTGGCACCCAACCAGTAGAAAGGGGAGTGAAGTGTGAGTGTTTGTACGGAGAAATGTCTGTGTGTCAAGGAAAACTCGTGAGGAGGAACTGGTGGTTGGGGCCTGTGGTGTGGGTGTTGTCCTGTTATTGCACTCCTGTAAGATTAGGCCATCTGGTGACAAGATATGGTGTTCTTTTCTGTCTTTAGTTTGTTACTCAAATGTTATGCACAGAGAACAGTACGCTGTTATTGAAAACAAGCTCCTAACCCAAATAGGTCTTGCACAACATCTTACACAACATATTACTCAGATCAATCTATAACATTTTATATTTACTACGACAAATCCCCCTCTTCACGTCTCCCAGACGTGATCCATTATGTAAAACATGGTTAAAAGAAAACACTACCACTTTTTCCCATAAGGGAACCTTCATTTTGGTGTCAAATTTTGGTTTTGGCTGCTCAAATCAGCCCTGACTTCTGTCAGTGATCTAGAAGGAGTGGGGGCTGGTGTGCAATGTGTTAGATGGTGCCAGGGTGCGCCTGATTTACCTCTGACCTGGACTGAGTGTGAAGTAACCTCCTTCACTTCGTACGGTCCAGTCCACCTGGGTTCCAGCCACTTTCTCTTGTGGACCTTCACCCTTACCCAGTCTCCCACCTTTACCTTCAGTGGCAGCGTACTTCCCGACAGCTCCCCCTCCTGGGCCTTCCGCACCTGAGAAGAGAGTGCTGCAGAGAGTTCCGTCAATTTCATCACATAATCAGTCATCTCTATCTGTTGTACATCAAGGGCGGGCATATGACCTCCCTTCCTTGGCTAGGTTGGCGCGTTCCACGAGTCCCTGGGACTGAGGACGGTACTGAACCGGATCTGTGCACGACTCCGAATCTTACCTCCACCTTTTTCAGGTGTTTTTTGCTAAAATGTGTGGTTGTCAGATCTTATCTGCGTTGGTATACCATATCTGGGTATTAACTCAGTTTGTAGCCACTTAATGACTGACCTAGCATCCTCTTTTTCTGTAGTTTCTGTAGGAATTGCCTCTACCCATTTTGAAAACCTGTCTACAGTTTCTTTCATGTGAGGGTGCCACCAGATGTGTGAGACCTTTTGGAGGGTCTTAAACTTCCCCTCGTGCGTGGGCCCGTGGGCCTCACGCTACAGTTCAGGGCAGAGTCTAGCTGGTGCAACTAGTCTTCCATCATGGCACCTCCAGAGTTCGTCCTGTCCTCTTGTTGTCCCCTTTTGGGCCCAGACTGAGTGCTCATAGGGTCCTGCTGAGCTCTGTAACTGTGCTATATCGCCTTGGTTGAGTTCAGTCTGTGATATCGGTGGTAGTAGTATTGGATGAGGATCACGCCTTCGGGCACCTGGAGTTCAGACAGGTGGGTTTATGGTTGTTGTGGGGGTCCTCCCCTTCCTCTACAATATATTTTAAAATGTCCAGCTTTCCCACAGTTGTAGCACAGGTAGTTCCCTCTTCTAGGACCTGGTGGAGTGCCTTGCTGAGGCCATGGTTGTGGTTGTGGGCCAAAAGTCATGGTGCCTTTTAGGCTGTATAGTGAGGTGGGGCCAGGAGTGGTGCTGGTACTGGCCTCTGGGGAAGCTGTAGGAGAACCCTTAAATGGAGTTTTCATCTCTACTGGCGCTTCAGTGGCCACACACATCGTATCTGATTTCTTTGGTTGCACCCTCCTGCTCTCCTCTATTGCCCATGTCCCTATTCTCAGCTCTTCCTCGGCTTTCTCAACTGCCACCTCTAGTCCTTTCTTCATAATCTTGAGTTCTTCCTCTGAAGGAGGTCCCCCTCTAAGGTAACCTGCCTGTGTCCATCTTAACTTTACCTCCTCCCACACTTTTTTAACTTTCCTATACTGTACTTTTCCCCCTGCTCTGTCTGTCATTCGTTGTTCTAGGTGTTCATTAAATTTGGGTTTGGTTGGGTTTGGTCCTGCCATCTTATTTTACTATCTTTATATACTTATCCCGTCCCTGGTGTTTTATTTCCAGGGATGTATTATCGGTATCAATACAGACTTATCTCATGTATGACACCCTCGCATATAAAGGGGTGCTTTTATATTATTTGTAATGCAATCATTATCATAAAAATCAGAATTCCAGTCACATACACCAATGCAGTAATTCCTCCACAGCACACAACACGTTTTAGTTTGTCTCACTTCTTGTTCTAGAATTATGCACAGAACCAATATCAGCTCCCCCAATCCCTGGTTCCTGAAAGCCTAGGTCAAATTCACTTAGTTCCACAGTTTGGTATTCAGTTTCATAAGTCTCACTATAACTTCCCATCATCCATCACATGTTATAATACAACAAAACACAGGCACAGCCAATTGGAATTTCAACACTTAAGAATTTAGATTTACCAGAATGTCCTAAAACATAGTCTCAGTTTAACTGCACCTTCCACATAACCCTTTCCATATGGGACCGATTTTAAATGTGGAATTACAGAAACAACTGGATCCCGTAGGAATTTAGCACCTCTGGTCAATTTAGTTGATTCTCTCCCATTTAAATCTTCTAGAACACTGCCGCAGTTTAACTTTAACCCTCCTCTCGCAACCTATAGGGTAGGACCTCCCCTTATAGGATCTTTTATGCGAGAGGTTTCAGAACAAACTGGGTCCCATGAGGAATCTAGATTATGGGTCAAATCTTATCCACATCATGTGTTAAATCGCAATTTAACCCATAGGATACTTTTAACTTATTTATTTATCTGTTTCTGTCTCGTCTCCCATAAATTAACAATACAGTCACAGTACCAGATATCTCATTTATGCCTTAATTCATTTAGGATGGAAATTATTTAACAAGTATTCATACTCACACTCAGTACTTCTGATCAAAATTTGGTATTGGTCTATAATACAATATGCAAGATTTTGTTTTAACAGGCTCTGCTTACCTTTATTTAGAAGCGCGCTCTGATCAGGTTCCTGAGGCAAGACGAATAGTTGATGTCTCCTGGATTTCAGGTCACTCTTCCGTCTGTTTTTAAATCGATGATTTGCCTTGTCCTCTCTCACCAACCTTTTTAGATAGAAATAGAAACCATCCTCTACTACCAATTTGTTGGTGTTTAAATTATATGGAGAGGGAGTACAAACCAACGACGCTAGACAGAGTGGAATTTGCTTAAGCAAAAGGCAGTTTATTCAAACAGAGATATCTTGTCCTGCTAATTAACATGCATGGACCTAATCATATGGCTCTCTATAGAGTCAGCTGAGAAGGGTGTTTTTTACAGAGTTTTACAGCATTACTTATACAATGTAACATAAAGGGAGGGATTCTTCTCCTAGTCCCTCGATTGGTTCCAGAGGCGTGGGAGGCGGATCTGCTCTGTCCAGAGCAGATGCCCCATTGGTGCACGGCAGAGTCCTCTGCCCTTGGCACCCGACCAGTAGAAAGGGGAGTGAAGTGTGAGTGTTTGTACGGAGAAATGTCTGTGTGTCAAGGAAAACTCGTGAGGAGGAACTGGTGGTTGGGGCCTGTGGTGTGGGTGTTGTCCTGTTATTGCACTCCTGTAAGATTAGGCCATCTGGTGACAAGATATGGTGTTCTTTTCTGTCTTTAGTTTGTTACTCAAATGTTATGCACAGAGAACAGTACGCTGTTATTGAAAACAAGCTCCTAACCCAAATAGGTCTTGCACAACATCTTACACAACATATTACTCAGATCAATCTATAACATTTTATATTTACTACGACAACACCAAACATAGAACAAACATGCACACAACCCAGTGGGAGCCAGAGGGTTAAATAGGAAACAAATCATAGACATAATGGGAACCAGGTGTGTACAATACAGGGCGGCAGGTAGCTTAGTGGTTAAGAGCGTTGTGCCAGTAACCGAAAGGTCGCTGGTTCTAATCCCTGAGCCTACTAGGTGAAGAATCTGTCGATGTGCCCTTGAGCAAGGCACTTAACCCTAATTGCTCCTGTAAGTCGCTCTGGATAAGAGCGTCTGCTAAATGACTAAAATGTAATGTAAATGTACAATGAAGACAAAACAAGTAGAACACAGAAACATAGATCGGTGGCAGCTAGTACTCCGGTGACGACGAACGCCGAAGCCCGTGTCGTATAAACTGCCTTTATTATACCATATCCACCCTGTCCAAAGTCTCTACTTGGTCTCAGTTCTCCAGTAAACTTGTGATTATCAACACCTGCCCGAGCAAGGAGGAGGAGCAGCCTCGGCTGAATCCGTGACATATAGTGACTATGCATAGATAATAAACAGCGAGTAGCAGCGGTGTAAAAACAAAGGGAGGGGGCGGGGCTGTACAACTTCTGAGCCCTTGAACATCAAGTTGGCACACATCACGTCCGACCACATTTAAGTTTCTGGCTACAGGGGAGCAGTGATGCCAATTTAGCAATTTTGTTGCTAGATTTAACAACTTTTCAGACTGCCCTGGAAATTATTTTTTTCAAACAGCACCTAGCAACAAATGTAGCTACTTTAAAAAATGTATTTGGAACTTTTAGCAACTTTTGAAAAGTGACTCAAATGCTAAAATGCACACATTTTCCCTCTAAATGACACTAAAACGATTTTCTCCGTCACACACTCAGTCACAACACACATGGCTGGCTGCAAAAGTGCATTGTGAGTGACGTCAGCAGCAGGCGCTCAGCTCGTGCACAGGCAGCAGCAGGCCAGCCAGGCAGCACAACAACCTGGAGAGAGCTGGAGAGAGATGCCTAGCGCACACATCATTATTTGAGTTAAGTTGCTTGTTCAATAAAATAGCATATATACCTTGTTATTAGCTTGTACCTATAATTGTAGATCAGTTAAGTAGCATGTTAACTAACTACCAATTTCACTGCTTAAAACTATAATTGTTCAGAATGTGTAGGTTTATTAGTTAATAAGAAAATAAATAAAATGTAATTGTTCAATAATGTGTAATGTGTAATTGTTCAATAATTCAATGTGTTGTGTTTAAAAATAAAAAAATATCTGATCATATAAAATGTGTTGTGTTTATATTACTTTTACAACTACAAATATGTGATAATAAACAAACAAATCTAAACGAACAAATGTCGAATCATATTTGTCCACGAGATGGCCAGTCAATTTGAGTAACGTTATTGTGTATTCTACTTAATGATGCAATTTTACCTTAATACATGATAACTTCATCATGCAATGACAGCAACTATTAGCAACAAATTGACCTGCCTCTTGCAACTTCACCTGAAAATGAGTTGGCAACACGGGTAGTATGAAAATGCATGCACTCACTAACTGTAAGTCGTTCTGGATAAGAGCGTCTGCTAAATGACTAAAATGTAAAATGGAAATTGTAGGGCCATCCCAAGGATCCCGAAATGCACGGACCGTTGCACTGTGGTAGTGGGGGAACAGGAAGTTCCGGCAGGCGCGTCCATCCCACGTTCTTCAGAATAAAAAAAGCGCCAGAACTGCGCAGTCAAGAAGATAACCTTTGTGTCCGTTTCTATTTATTACTAGAGGTATGTAATAGCACGTTTAAACTTTCTAATGTTGAAAGAACATGTCATAGCATGCTAGGTAACACATCCGTTAAGGTATTATCACGTTTGGTAAAGGTTTGATGTGTTATTTTTGTGTCAAACCGAGTGAGTGAAACAACGTGATAAAAACTATTTTACAAGTCACATAGCTAGAGATGTTGGGTTTGTCTGAGTGAATGTACATACTTTTCTCATGTTAGTTTAATAAATAATCAATTTATTTGAGATTTCTGAGTTCGTTTAGCATGTTATTGGTTTTGTGTAAAATTCCCAAGCTGGTAAAATGGCGGCTACTCTCGGTCAGCGTCAACGGACTTCAGTGAGGACAGTGCGGGTGCATCAGAGACAATTTCACGGTCGGACTACTGTTTTGAAGCTGAATGTAATGATTATCAGTTTCCTACATGTGTACTAATATTCAGACACATTCAGTTGTTTCTGTCTTTTATCAATAAATGTTGCTATGGTGTGAACAGGAAATACAATTGGTTTTTGATTGAAGTAATACAGTGAAGACAAGGTTATTAAGGAAATTAGCACACAGTGCTGTCTAAAACAAACTGTAACCTTGTACTAAATGGATTTTGAGTCATTTAAGCGTTCATCTACTATAGGTTAGGTACAGTGGCGGTTCTAGACACATTTTACTAGGGGGGCCAAGGAGGGGCCAGTGTTTAATCAGGGGGGCACACATAAAAAAACTGGCAACACATGATATTCAAAGATTATAAACTTTATTTTACTTTAAAATCATATGGCATTTATTATAACACGTATTTTGTACAAGAGTGCAGATGCAAGAGAGATAGTGCCATAAAAATGAAAAAATAAATAAATAAAAATTTAAAAAGTACAGGGTACAAATACAGGGTTCATATTCAATGTGAACAAAACTCCAGGATACAACAAAGGGTACAACAATGTGCCATTTCCTATTTATGGAAGCCCCACTACTGTGGACAGTTGATTCCACATTTTGTTTTAAGAAAGAAAACGTTCTGAGTGATTTATAAACAAAACACACTACCCTGTATCCATTTAGGTAAAATAAACCAAATCAGAAAAGAAATTCAATTCAAAGAGGCTTTACTAGCATGACCATATTGACATACAGTATTGCTAAAGCACATAAACAGGGAAACGTGTTACACATTAACATCCAGTAGTCCAATAGGATGCAGACAATAAACATTAAGTTAACATTCGTTTAAAAGCAACAATCATGTCAACACAATGTAGCAATATGAACAACACTGATGGATATCAGCAACAACATGAAAACAAGAATATTACAGGTGTGTGTGTGTCTGTGTCTTTGTGTACTTCACTGTCAGTTGATGAGCAGGTGTACAAAAAAAAGCTTTACAACATATATGGGCAAGTCCATTTAGGACAGCACATTTCCACCATAGTTCACATTAGGTGTTGAAACAAAAACGGTGTCTGGGGCATTTGGTGTGCTAAAATGTCTACATGCATAGCAACATGTAGAGTCCGTCATTACAGAATACTCAAGCCATGGATGAGTAGTGTACCAGTTTGGTCTGAAGCTTCGTCTTCTGTCCCCCATCAGTGTGGTTGGGAATATCTTCAAGTTCGGCTGTACTGGTACGTCATACTTAGACTTGCTGATATCTGAAGAAGATGGACAGTAAACATAGGGCACAACTACAACATTTATTTACTGTATATCTGCATGTATTTCAAAATGTAGGCAAAAGTATTTACTTTAAAAAAAAAACAGAGCCATATTGACACAAAAAAGAATTAACAGCAGAAAGCAGCATTTTAAGGACACCCAGCAGGCCTACCATTACATTGTAATTGCATTGCTTTGCAAATAGTAAGAACCTTCCTCATCACAAACCTGATGGTGCAGTACTTGATCCACATGGATCCACTTGCTGTCCCTCTGGCTGTTCATCTCTCTGTCCCTGTATGCTTTCTTCTTCATGCTTCTCACCCTCTTCTTCATTCTCCTCGCCCTCTTCTTCATTCTCCTCACCCTCTTCTTCATCCTCCTCACCCTCTTCTTCATCCTCCTCACCCTCTGGAATTTCCCTCTCTTTGTCAGACCTCTCACTTTCATCACATGCTGGCTCTCCCTCTTCCTCAACTTTCTCAAAACCTCGATTTGTTTCTCTCACTTTTTTGTTTGCTGGGGCAAAAAATGACTTTATGTCCCTTCCTCGTTTCATGATAACTATTAGAAGAAGAAAAAACGTAGGGGCATGCATTACATTTTGTTACCTAACCATCCCTCCCTACTTAACACTGGCAGATAACCTGTTGATTACTTTACTAAAAATGTATTTGTTATCGCGATGCAACAGCCAAGACGGATGAAGTTACGTGGTAAACATCACAACATTGTGTAGACCTAGCAAGGATAGCCTACTAACATTTGGATATTTGCTTCTGCTTCGATGAGTTTGCTTAGATATGATTACATTTCTAAACAAATCGAGACCAGACATTTAAAGACTTGATTTGATTTATGTGTGAGGAACAAAAGGAACATGTAGGCTATGTGCAAGAACAACAAGTCACTTATGATATTAAATCGTTTTCTTACCTTCGACTCCTGCAAATCGTAGCTCCTCTCGCAAATAGTAGTTGCTGAGCTCTCATTCACAGATACAGTTTTTGGGTGCGCCACTGTAATTTACCCGTGTAGAACGTTGCTGTGTAGAGCGTTGCATAAGTTCCGCTTTTGGCGCTCGCGTGTAAAATAGTTATAAATTCATAGTTTTTTATTTGGTCAGCACGGGGGGGCCACAGGGGTGGCCAGGGACATTTCCAGGGAGGCACGGGCCTCCCCTGGCCTCCGTGTAAAACCGCCACTGGTTAGGTATTAGCTCAAAAATATTGTGGAGCACCTGCACCTTAATATAAACAGTACCGGCACCCAAAATGAGTATTAGCACCTATTTCAGTCCAAGTCAAACATTGAATGAAAATATTTTTAGAGAATAGAGAAAGTGTCAACTGTGAAGACAATAACTTTTGTGTCCGTTTCTCTTTATTACTACTGGCCGATTCAGGTAAGTCTGAGGCCGGTAACATCAACAGTGAGGACAAACCCAGCCTGCCTCTCTCCTTCCACACTGAGTCCAAACCTACAGTCACTGGGTCCTGATTGTGACAGTGGAGCCCAGTTTACTGCAGGATCCAGAGATGGCATCAGTGAAGCTGGAAGACTGCAGTCAAACACTGGAGCTGAATGTCAACATTAAAGATGAAGAAGAGGAGGAGAAGATTGGGAAATCTGTTTCTCATGGTAAGAGCAGGTTCTATCTAACTAAGTTTGTGGGACATGATTTGGAAAGGCAAACACCTGTCTATATACAGTGCATTTGGAAAGTATTCAGACCCCTGGACTTATTGGACATTTTGTTATGTTACAGCCTTGATTAAACATTTTCCCCTCATCAATCTACACACAATACCCCATAATGACAAAGGAAAAACTGTTTTTTTAACAATTGTTGCAGAAAAACAACTGAACTATCACATTTACATAAGTATTCAGACCCTTTACTCAGTACTTTGTTTAAGCACCTTTGGCAGTGATTACAGCCAAAGTCTTAATGGGTATGACGCTACAAGCTCGGCACACCTGTATTTGGGGAGTTTCTCCCATTCCTCTCTGCAGATCCTCAAGCTCTGTCAGGTTGGATGGGGCGCGTCACTGCACAGCTATTTTCAGGTCTCCAGAGATGTTCGATTGGGTTTAAGTTCCGGCTCTGGCTGGGCCACTCAAGGACATTCAGAGACTTGTCCCGAAGCCACTCCTGCGTTGTCTTGGGTGTGTGCTTAGGGTCGTTGTCCTGTTGGAAGGTGAACCTTCGCCCCGGTCTTGAGGTCCTGAGTGCACTGGAGCAGGTTTTCCTCAAGGATCTCTCTGTACTTTGCTCCATTCATCTTTCCCTCGATCCTGACTAGGCTCCCAGTCCCTGCCGCTGAACAACATCCCCGCAGCATGATGCTTCCACCACCATGCTTCACCATAAGGATGGTGCCAGGTTTCCTCCAGACGTGATGCTTGGCATTCAGGCCAAGAAGTTCAATCTTGGTTTCATCAGACCAGAGAATCTTGTTTCTCATGGTCCGAGTCCTTTAGGTGCCTTTTGGCAAACTCCAAGCGGGCTGTCATGTGCCTTTTGCTGAGGAGTGGCTTCCGTCTGGCCACTCTACCATAAAGGCCTGATTGGTGGAGTGCTGCAGAGATGGTTGTCCTTCTGGAAGGTTCTCCCATATCCATAGAGGAACTCTGGAGCTCTGTCAGTGACCATCATGTTCTTGGTCAACTATATAGACAGCTGTGTGACTTTCCAAATCATCTCCAATCAATTGAATTTACCACAGTTGGACTCCAATTAAGTTTTAGAAACATCTCAAGGATGATCAATGGAAACAGTATCCACCTGAGCTCAATTTCGAGTCTCATAGCAAAAGGTGTGAATACTTATGTAAACAAGGTATTTCTACTGTTTTATTTTTAATACATTTGCAAAAATGTCTAAGAACCTGTTTTCACTTTGTCATTATGAGGTATTGTGTGTAGATTGAGGATCATTTTTTTATTTAATCCATTTCAGAATAAGGCTGTAACGTAACAAATTATGGAAAAAGTCAAGGGGTCTGAATACTTTCCGAATGCACTGTACATATCCAAAAGTGGACCTAGAAGTTTGTCCTTAAATATCTATTGGGAGCCCATCTGGACGTTCCGCTTTACCTCCCTTCATATCGAAAATAGCATCAGATATTTCAAAACCATCCAATTAATTTAGTCAGATCCAAATGAGAGTCTTCTGAAATAGAGGGAAAATCAAGACCTGACTAGTTCAGTTCTCAGGAGATTCAGAGTTGTAAAGTGTGTTGTAGTAGGAAGCAAATGTTTGGTTTATTTCTACAGGATCCATTGATAATTGTCCTTGTAAATTATGAATTGCATTAAAGGCTGACTTTTACTTCTTAGTGTGCCAGGCCAGCAATTTACCAGGTTTTTCACCTTGATCATAGAAGGACTGTTTTAGCCTAGTTAAGCTGTTTGCAGCCTTTGAGGTGGGAAGTTCATCATACTGAGCTTTAAGACCAAATCATTCCTTGTTTACTTCTACTGAGTTATCCAAAAAAGCTTCCCTCTTTACGTGATTAGAGACAGGAATTGTGACTTGAATTGCTCTCCGGAACAGGGTGGCATTGAAAGGAGTGATAACGGGGTTAAGTTTAAGTGTTGAGGATGAGCAGTTGAAATTGAAGATTCCAGGTGTCTGTGACGCCCTCCGTTTGGTGAGACGTAGATCCGGTGTAGAGCGTGGGGAACAGAGAATACATTATCTGTCAAGCTGGATTTTGATGCATAGTCTCTGCCAGATAAGGTCAAGGTAGGAAGTGTCAGTTATCCTGTGAGCGATTTTGTTCCGTAAATACTACAGTGTTTTAGGGGTGAAGGTTATGGGCCTGTTGCAGCAGTGTGTAGGAGTGAGATGCCTAGATGTGACAAGTGTGCAGGAGGGCATGAGATGAAGAAATGTGTGGTATCGGTGGAGAAAGTTCTGTGTGTTAGTTGTGGGGGTGCTAACGGGCTCGAGATCTGAGGTGTCTGGTGAGAGAAAGGCAGATTGAGGTTGCCAGGGTTACAGTAGTACAGAAAGTGTTGAATGCCGAAGCAGTGAAGAGAGTTGTAGAGGAAGATGGGTACAGGGTGAGGGATCTTGAGAGGATTCCTGTGAGTAGGCAGAGACCAAGAGAGAGTGATGGGAAGAATATGTGCTTCAGTAAGGTGGGCTTTTTAGCATTTATAGCAATGGTTGTCAATTGTACTGCAGAAATGGATATCACAAATTACCAAAATGACAGGCTACTTTGACACTGAGAATCTGAGATCAATAAAAACGACCTTGTCTTGAATCCATCAATAGCCTAGGCCCCTAAGTGTGCAGAGAAACACATTGTCAAAAAGTCCCAGAAAATAGAGGCTGTGGCGGCAGCGGCAGAGAAGTACTTGGGATTGCGAGGATTTTCTGCACAACAGCTGCAGGGGGTGTTGAGTGGTAGTGGTCTGGCGTAGGACTAGATAGGGTTAAATAGTGGAATTGGGTGGTTGATTTTTGTCGTGGAAAATCGTCACGAAGGGACTCAAAGTCAAACTTAAATGAATAATTATTTTTCATCCGCAAGCTGGAGAGGTTCCAACAAACTTAAAAGCACCATAGTACACGTCGGTCGGGAGCTCTGCCGGGGTAGTCCCGTTAGTTGTCCTATATACTGCTTACACAGACAAGTTATATTTGCATGATTTTAGCTTTATTAATAATTAATTCATCGTTAACATTTGGTTCCTGCATGTGACCGACCAATACCTCACAAGGCTTCTTCTCTCCAAGCTGAGACCTTCAAACTGAGATATCCCTTTTGGTTCCCAGAACAATGTTCTGGGCGTACTGCCAATTGGTCTGAGGAGGTCAGTGACCTGCACGAACCAAGAACATTTTCCCTCACATTTTTTAGAGCTGGCTAATACTTGGCGGGGCAATTTTGTATTAATTACCGTATCAATTAATGTAATGTATATAGGCTGTGAATGGCCTCACACACCAGTACAGTAGTTGGCGGTGTATGCACCTAAAAGTTGGATGCGCTCCGCCAACCAAATCCCAAAGAAGAAGAAGGATGCAAATGCACGTCATTTGACCCGTATGGAGAATGTGAAAAAGGAGCAAAATTCATCTTTTTTATTGATGTTTGATGAATAGTATCTACTACCCTATGTAAATCCGGGATATATAATATACCCCATAAGAGAGTTTGTGTAAAACCTGATGCAATGCAAGAAATGTCAAAAGTTTGGCCACATGTCAAGTGTTTGCAGACGGAAGGAATATGTTATTGAAGAGCATGCGAATGTAAAATGTTGTAACTGTGGTGGGGGTCATATTCCTGAATTCCCAGAGTGCCCTGTTAGGGTGAAAGAGGTTGAGGTGTCAAGGATCAGGGCTGTTCAGCAAATCTCCTATGTGGAGGCGGTGAAGAGAGTTATAGGGGCAAGAGGCCACAGTTCTGAAGAAGATATGGCGGTGGATGCACTGCAACCAGTTGCAAATGTTGTATGTCAATCAAGTGATCTGGATACACTTATTTTGAAGGTGGATTTTATTTGTATTTATAGCCACAGTTATTAATTGTACTGCACAAGAAGTCCAAGAAGCTGGACATCATTATAGCTGCAGCTGATACGTTTTTGGGCCTCCAATACTTCACGGCAGAAGCCCTGCAAGGACTACTGTTGCCAGAAAATGTTCTGCCCTCACAGGATCCTTCTGAGCCTGTGTACGGACCTGATTAGAACAGAAAAGCAGGCTGATTTAATTTCAATTGTGTTATTGATAGTTTGTATGGTAAAAAAAAAACGGTGTACACTGAACAAACATATAAACGCAACATGTAAAGTTTTGGTCCCAACTGTTGGTCCCATGTTTCATGAGGTGAAATAAAAGATCCCAGAAATGTTCCAGACACAAACTTATTTCTAAAATGTTGTGCACAAATGTGTTTACATCCCTGTTAGTGAGCATTTCTCCTTTGCCAAGATAATCCATCCACCTGACAGGTGTGGCATATCAAGAAGCTGATTAAATTGCAGGATCATCATTGTGCAGCACCTCCAGCACACTTCCCACAGCTACTATTCTATTAGGAGATAAATGATGAAGTGCAATGCTGGAGAGAAGAGAGTTGCTGGCTTATGTCTATAACAGCACAGAGAGGGAGAGAGATCATAGAAAGTGAATGTCATTGTATTTCTGTGAGAGATACAGGCGTGCTTCTCTCTCTCACCACAGCAATGGCCACGCCTTGGTCTAGGCTACAATGTTGCGCAAACCATAAACCCGGGACGGCCCAACATGAACCAATTCTTAGAGTATCATGCACGTTTTCACATTACGTTTTTTTAGGGGGCATGACAATTACAGAGGAAGCTAAATGTAATTGCTCTGATTGCTTTTGTTAGGATTTTAACATTGAAAACAGTGGAAATTATATTTCTTGCCACAAGAAGTAGGCTACCTGATCCTGGCAAATGGGTTCCGGAACGAAAGACTACAAAACTGAGCGGTACCGGAGGATCCAGCTCAAATTAAGCACCGCCCTTCTCATATAATGGGGTAGGGCCATCCCAAGGATCCCTGAACGCACGGACGGTTGCACCAATTATTTTTTATAACTAAACCAATATAGACCACAACTGGTCATTTCCAATGGGAACAGATGAGTCATAGTGGGCAGAGCCAAGCACGAGCTAGCGAGATCCTATTGGTGTGTCTAGCACACATCGGCATATTTCTGTTAGGGAACGCCTCCTCTGTGAAGTGCTCGTGTGCAATAACTCAATTCGCCTTTGCGTTCCTTCTAAATAACGTGATTTAAAAAATGTATTTGCAACAGGTAAGTCCACAAAACTTTGTCCACTCTGTGCATAACAGATTTTAGTTTTGGGAACAGAACTGTATTAAGATCAGATGTTTCACCGATTAGAACATTTGCAGAATGTCGGCCAAAATCCATCTCGTTCCATCTTCTCCCACTGCCGGCCAGTGGGCTTCCTCTCACTACCATATTTGGTAGTGAGTGGAAACGCCAACCGGATGCTTCACAATTATACATCCAGTGAAATATCTGTCTCATTGTTCTATCTGTGGCTGCACTGTGGTAGTGGGGGAACAGGAAGCCAGTGGGATAACCACTTAACAATTATTATTATTTAAAAACAACTTTTGTTTTTTTTTGGGGGGGGTTAGAAGGATTACTTTACTCTTATCCAGAGCGACTTACAGGAGCAATTAGGGTTAAGTGCCTTGCTCAAGGGCACATTTACGTCATTTAGCAGACGCTCTTAACCAGAGTGACTCACAAATTGGTGCATTCACCCTATAGGCAGTGGGAGGGGGGTAGAAGGATTACTTTATCCTATCCCAGGTGTTCCTTAAAGAGGTGGGATTTCAAATGTCTCCGGAAGGTGGTGAGAGACTCCGCTGTCCTGGCGTCGTGAGGGAGCTTGTTCCACCATTGGGGTGCCAGAGCAGTGAACAGTTTTGACTGGGCTGAGCGGGAACTGTGCTTCAGCAGAGGTAGGGGAGCCAGCAGGCCAGAGGTGGATGAACGCAATGCCCTCGTTTGGGTGTAGGGACTGATCAGAGCCTGAAGGTACGGAGGTGCCATTCCCCTCACAGCTCCGTAGGCAAGCACCATGGTTTGGTTACACATCATGTAGTAACCAAAAAAGTATTAAACAAATCAAATATTTTTTTGATTCTTCAAAGTAGCCACCCTTTGCCTTGATGACAGCTTTGTAATCTACAATGTAGAAAATAATACACATTTAAAAAAAACTCCTGGGATGAGTAGGTGTTCTAAAACTTCAAGTAGACAAACTGCCAGTGTTTTAAAGTTCTATTAAATTAGTCTGTGTAGTTACTAACCCTTGTGATAGTGAGTGGAGGATGACACTAACCCTTGTGATAGTGAGTGGAGGATGATATGGCTTCTACATCTGCATTGCTTGCTCTTTGGGTTTTTAGGCTGGGTTTCTATAAAGCACTTTGTGACAACTGCTGATGTAAAAAGGGCTTCATAAAATACATTTGATTGACATGTATATCACACCAACTGACTGGTTCTTCTGATGTTGTTCACACAGGAGACCATGTTGAGACATTCTCTACATCCAGAGAGCAACAGCAGGAAGATCACAGAGCTAAGAGGTCTCACCACTGCCCACATTGTGAGGAGAGTTTCTCAAATCTATCAAAGTTAAAAATACACCTACAAATACACACAGGAGAGAATCTGTATTCCTGTACTGACTGTGGGAAGAGCTTCACAACATCACAGGCTCTGACAGTTCATCAGAGAGTACACACTGGAGAGAAGCCTTACTCCTGCTCTGACTGTGGGACACGTTTCTCTCAAATGGGCAGCTTAAAAAGACACGAACGGATACACACAGGAGAGAAGCCTTACTCCTGCTCTGACTGTGGGAAGAGTTTCTCTCGACTGGGCCACTTAAAACAACATGAAGCTATACATACAGGAGAGAAGCCGTACTCCTGCTCTGACTGTGTAAAGTGCTTCAAAACATCAACTGAGCTAAAAGTTCATCAGAGAACACACACAGGAGAGAAGCCTTACTCCTGCTCTGGCTGTGTAAAGTGCTTCAAAACATCAACTGAGCTAAAAGTTCATCAGAGTACACACACAGGAGAGAAGCCTTACTCCTGCTCTGACTGTGTAAATTGCTTCAAAACATCAACTGAGCTAAAAGTTCATCAGAGAACACACACAGGAGAAAAGCCTTACTTCTGCTCTGACTGTGGGAAGAATTTCTCTCAACGGGAAAGCTTAAAATCACACCAACGGATACACACAGGAGAGAAGCCTTACTCCTGCTCTGACTGTGGGAAGAGTTTCTCTCGACTGGGCCACTTAAAACAACATGAACCTATACATACAGGAGAGAAGCCTTACTCCTGCTCTGACTGTGTAAAGTGCTTCAAAACATCAACTGAGCTAAAAGTTCATCAGAGAACACACACAGGAGAGAAGCCGTACTCCTGCTCTGACTGTGTAAAGTGCTTCAAAACATCAACTGAGCTAAAAGTTCATCAGAGAACACACACAGGAGAGAAGCCTTACTCCTGTTCTGACTGTGTAAAGTGCTTCAAAACATCAACTGAGCTAAAAGTTCATCAGAGAACACACACAGGAGAGAAGCCTTACTCCTGCTCTGACTGTGTAAAGTACTTCAAAACATCAACTGAGCTAAAAGTTCATCAGAGAACACACACAGGAGAGAAGCCTTACTCCTGCTCTGACTGTGGGACAAGTTTCTCTCAACTGGCCAACTTAAAAAAACATGAACGTATACACACAGGAGAGAAGCCTTACTTCTGCTCTGACTGTGGGAAGAATTACTCTCAACGGGAAAGTTTAATATCACACCAACGGATACACACAGGAGAGAAGCCTTATTCCTGCTCTTACTGTGTAAAATGCTTCACAAAATCAACTGGGCTAACAGTTCATCAGAGAACACACACAGGAGAGAAGCCTTACTCCTGCTCTGACTGTGTAAAGTGCTTCAAAACATCAACTGAGCTAAAAGTTCATCAGAGAACACACAGGAGAGAAGCCTTACTTCTGCTCTGACTGTATGACAAGATTTTACAGATTGGGCAATTAAAAAAGACACCAACGTATACATAAGAAGTGGTAGTGGATTGGATCAAATGAAGAAAGCGTAGAACACGATTATAATCCTATTGTTTCTCACTGTGAGAGAACTGTGCAGAGGAAAGGGAGCGTTGTAGAATGTTAGCATCTCTTTACTTTACTGATCAGTGTGTCAGTTTTGCTGTGCATAGATAGCTCATACTGTAAATATATTGAGATTACCTTGGATGAGAGGTCTGGAGGAAACCACGAGTACATGCATCCATGCTGTGTGTCAGCATTGCAGGCTGGTGGTTGTGGTGTGGGGTGTGATTTTATGGCACACAATGGGCCCCTTGATAAAAGTGGAGCATCATTTGAATGCCACAGGATATCTAAACATCATTACCAATCAGGTGCATCCCTTCATGGCAGCAGTTATCCATCTGCAAATAGATTTTATGCCCCATGCCACAAGGCTTGTCCAGGAATGGTTCCAAGAACATGACAGTGAATTCAGCTTACTGCAGTGGCCTTCCGAGGCACCAGATCCCAATCCAACTGTGCATCTGTTGTAGGAGATGGAACGAGCTATTCTGAGTAGAAATCCACTGCCAGACAACTTGACACATCTGTGGGAAGCATTGCAGTCAACATGGGCCAGCATCCCAGTGGAACGCTTTCGACACCTTGTAGAGTCAATGCCCCGACGAATTGAGGCTGTTCTGATGACAAAGACTATCAGCTGTTCAGAAATGACAGGTCCAGAGAGGGGATGCGAGGAGGGGGTGTGGCTATGTATGTGAATCACAGTATGCAGGCAAAGAGAAGAATAACTGACCTAGAGAAAGAAGAGTTTGAATGTCTTCAGCTCCGTCCTAAACAACAACCCAGCTCAGTTTCATCTCTGGTAGTGGAGTGCTCTAACATCCACCATGGGCACATGACAAAACACTGCAGCAGAACACTGGATTATCTCATAATCACTGTCCATGTGATCAGGATGTCCTCTCCCCAAATGGGTCTCATCCTGTGTGGAGACTTTAATCACCTGCCCATCAAGATGCTGACAAACTCCCATCCAGACATGAAACAAGTGGTCAAAGACAAGACCACAGAGGGGACTCCATCCTAGATCTGATCAACACAACCCACTGTGCTTGCTATTCTCGGATCCAGTGATCACATATGTCTGCTGTTCTCTCCTAACACAACATCAGGATGGAGAAGCGAGGTGCAGCGGAAAAAATGACATCTGGTAACCCAGAACAGAAAGGAGACCTTTGCACGATGTGTGGCCAGTACTGACTGGTATGCCATATATGAGGTGGAGACATTCAACTCCTGCATTCAAACTGCACTTGATGTATGTATGTCAATAAGAAATAAGAAAACAACAACACTGGACCAGCCCTGGATGACTGAAAGAATAAAGGCTGCCATGAGGAAAATGCAGAATATTTTCAACAGATGGGGAGAAACAATGACATGGAGAAAATACAGAAACACAGTGCAAATGATTATCAAGGAAGCAAAGACAATCTTCTACAAAACTGAAATCCAGGACCTAAACAAGAAAAACCCTAAGGAATAGTGGGACTGGCCCAGCCAGAGCCCAGACATGAACCTGATTTAACATCTCTAGAGAGACCAGAAAATAGCTGTGCAGCAACGCTCCCCATCCAACCTGACAGAGCTTGCGAGGATCTGCAGAGATGAATGGATGAAACACCCCAAATACAGGTGTTCCAACCTTGTAGCGTCTTACCCAAGAAGACATGATGCTGTAATCGCTGCCAAAGGTGCTTCAAGAAAGTACTGAGTAAAGGGTCTGAATACTTATGGAAATTTTATATCTGTTTTTTATCAATAAATTAGGAAAAACTTCTAAAAGCCTGTCTTTTGCTTTGACATTATGGGGTATTGTGTGTAGAATGATGAGGGGGAAAAAACGATTTAATCAATTTTAGAATATGGATGTAACATAATAATATGTGGAAAAAGTCAAGGGGTCTGAATACTTTCCGAATGCACTGTATATAACTATCATTGACTAGGTATTGGCACCCCATGTATATAGCCAAGCTACCATTCCAACTCCTGAGTGGCGCAGTGGTCTAAGGCACTGCATCGCAGTGCTAACTGTGTCACTAGAGATCCTGGTTCGAATCCAGGCTCTGTCGCAGCCGGCCGCGACCAGGAGACTCATGGGCGGCGCACAATTGGCCCAGCGTCGTCCAGGGTAGGGGAGGGAATGGCCGGCAGGGATGTAGCTCAGTTGATAGAGCATGGCGTTTGCAACGCCAGGGTTGCGGGTTCGATTCCCACGGGGGGCCAGTATAAAAAAAATAAAAAAATGTATTCACTAACTGTAAGTCGCTCTGGATAAGAGCGTCTGCTAAATTACTAAAATGTAAATGTAAATGTAAAATGTAAACCATTGACTAGGTATTGGCACCCCATGTATATAGCCAAGCTACCATTAACTAGGTATTGGCACCCCATGTATATAGCCAAGCTACCATTGACTAGGTATTGGCACCCCATGTATATAGCCAAGCTACCATTGACTAGGTATTGGCACCCCATGTATATAGCCAAGCTAACATTGACTGGGTATTGGCACCCCATGTATATAGCCAAGCTACCATTGCTCATTGTGTATTAATTCCTTGTGCTACAATTTTTCTTCCTATAATTGTAATTGTTGTATTGTATTCTCCATTTTTGGTCAACATTCCACTGTTAGTCTACACCTGTTGTTTACCAAACATGTGACAATTAAAATGAAATGACTACGTGTTTAGTGAATTGTCTTCTAAAACTATACTGAAAAAATATGTAAACTTGACATGTAAAGTGTTGGTCCCATGTTTCATGAGCTGAAATAAAAGATCCCAGAAAGTTTCCAAACGCACAAAAAGCTTATTTCTTTCAAATTTGGTTCACAAATTTGTTCACATCTCTGTTAGTGAGCATTTCTCCTTTGCCAAGATAATCAAACCCACCTGACAGGTGTGGCATATCAAGAAGCTGATTAAACAGCATGATCATTACACAGGTGCACCTTGTGCTGGGTACAATAAAAGGCCACTCTGAAATGTGCAGTTTTGTCACAACACAATGCCACAGATGTCTACATTTTGAGGGAGTGCACAATTGGCATGCTGACCAGAGCTGTTGCCAGATAATTGAATGTAAATTTCTCTACCGAGAATATGGCAGAACGTCCAACTGGCTTCACAGCCACAGACCACGTGTAACCGTGCAAGCCCAGGACCTCCACATCTGGCTTCTTCACCTGCAGGATCATCTGAGATCAGCCACCCGGACAGCTGATGAAACTGAGGAGTATTTATATTTGTAATAAAGCCCTTTAGTGGAGAAAATGTATTCTTATTGGCTGATGGGTGGGCCCCTGTTATGTGAAATCCATAGATTAGGGCCTAAAAAATGTATTTCAATTGACTGATTTCCTTATGTGAACTGTACCCCAGTAAAATTGTTGAATGTTGTGTTTATATTTTTGTTCAGTTAGTTAAAATCTTACAAAAAAATTTATGATGAATATGTTTGGAAAACTGCATTGATCTGCCAATGAAAAATAACATTAGTACATGAATTTGTACTGGTCAACCTCTCCTTCTCTTTTGTATTCAGTTCTTCCATATTAGATCTGACATATGCTGCTGTTCCTGGTCGGTAGAGGTTGTGTTTTCTCTAGCAGGAGGTAAGCTTGGCTTCTTATATGGTGTTGAGTAAAGATTAAACCATGTATTTAGATTGTAGGTAGGTATTGTAGTTAGGTATTGTAGGTAGCTTACTTAGGTAGTTATTGTAGGTTAATGTAGGTAATTATTGTAGGTAAGTATTGTATTCGGCGGAGCCCGGCGAAGCACGAGGCTAGCTAACCCACTATCTGGACCAACAAAGCTAGCTAGCTAGCGGGTAGCTACTGGTAACTTTTAGCAACTGTGGATAGCTGTTTCCAATGTTATTTCACGCTTAAGACTACCTGTAATTGGGCCAGCTAGCTACCTACCATTCAGCTGTTTTTCTAACCTCATTATCCGAGGCATTAACGTTAGGTGGTTGGTAGCTGCTGTACTTAATTACAGCTACTGATTGCAGTCTGCCACCCAGACAGCTGGCTTCGGGTAAGTTTGGCTTTATACATAGCTTGGGCTTTGTCGAGTAAGGCTTAAACTATGTATTTAGATTGTAGTTAGGTATTATAGGTAGGCATCGTGGGCTGTATATTATTAGGTATTATAGGTAGGCATCGTGGGCTGTTGTGGGTAGTTATTGTAGGTTAGCATTGTATTCGGCGGTGCCGGGTGTAGCACGAAGCTAGCTAGCTAGCTAGCTAACTCACCTCCTGGACTAGCTGGCGAGTAGCTATTAGCAACGGTAGCAACTAAATACAATATCCTTTTAGCCAGCTACATTTGTTCGCAGCGCCGCCGTTATTCAAACAAAGTCAACACAGCAGCCATTGCTAGCTAGCCAACATGACCAGCTAGCTGTACTGTAGCAGCTAAATACAATATATTTGTGCTAGCTAGCCAACGTTTAATTATTGCTGCGTTATGAAAGGAACTAGACACGGACACGAATTATCTGTTTAGTGTGTTAACACACTATTGGTAGTTTGTTGTAACCAAGTATTGGTGCTAAACTGTGCATGCTAGTTAGCTATAGCGTCATAGTTAGCTAGCTGAATAAAGTAAGTTGAGTCTATTCCTTGAAACATTGAACCGCTGTAGTTCACAACAATTCTAATTTCTAAAGTGGAAGTTGGGAGAGTTTTATTCGGGTGGTTCAGTGAAACAATTATAGTTTCTGAGGTGAAGTTGGGAGAGTTATATTTGGGAGTTTTGGTTTTTACTCTCTCCTTTCCCAGATGTTTAGTTCATTTCATTCCGATCTCCTCTGCATTATTGTAGCCATTTGCTACAGCCTGTCAACTATGCCTCTGCCTATCCCTGTTCTCTCCTCTCCGCACAGGCTACACAAACGCTTCACACTGCGTGGCTGCTGCCTCTCTAACCTGGTGGTCCCTGCACGCATCCCACACCTGGAGTTCCAGGTCTCAGGCAGCCTCTGGAACTGCCATTCTGCTGCCAACAAGGCTGACTTCATCCCAGCCTATGCTACCCTCCAGTCCCTCGACTTCCTGGCGCTGACGGAAACATGGATTACCACTGAAAACACTGCTACTCCTACTGCTCTCTCCTCGTCTGACCATGTGTTCTCGCATACCCCGAGAGCATCTGGTCAGAGGGATGGTGGCACAGGAATCCTCATCTCTCCCAAGTGGACATTCTAAATTTTTCCCCTAACCCATCTGTCTATCTCCTCATTTGAATTCCATGCTGTCACAGTCACTAGCCCATTTAAGCTTAATATCCTTGTCATCTATCGCCCTCCAGGTTCCCTTGGAGAGTTCATCAATGAGCTTGACGCCTTGATAAGTTCCTTTCCTGAGGATGGCTCACCCCTCACAGTTTTGGGGGATTTCAACCTCCCTACGTCTACATTTGACTCATTTCTCTCTGCCTCCTTCTTTCCACTCCTCTCCTCTTTTGACTTCACCCTCTCACCGTCCCCCCCTACTCACAAGGCAGGCAATACGCTTGACCTCATCTTTACTAGATGCTGCTCTTCTACTAATCTCACTGCAACTCCCCTCCATGTCTCCGACCACTACTTTGTATCCTTTTCTCTCTCGCTCTCCTCCAACACTACTCACTCTGCCCCTACACAGATGGTAATGCGCCGCCGCAACCTTCGCTCTCTCTCTCCCACTACTCTCTCCTCTTCCATCTTATCATCTCTTCCCTCTGCTCAATCCTTATCCCTCCAATCTCCTGATTCTGCCTCCTCAACCCTCCTCTCCTCCCTTTCTGCATCCTTTGACTCTCTGTGTCCCCTATCCTCCCGGCCGGCTCGGTCCTCCCCTCCAGCTCAGTGGCTTGATGACTCATTGCGAGCTCACAGAACAGAGGTAAACTCACAGAAGAAAACTAAACTCCCTGCCGACCTGGCATCTTTTCACTCCCTCCTCTCTACATTTTCTTCATCTGTTTCTGCTGCTAAGGCCACTTTCTACCACTCTAAATTCCAAGCATCTGCATCTAACCCTAGGAAGCTCTTTGCCACATTCTCCTCCCTGCTGAATCCTCCCCCCCTCCTCTCTCTCTGTGGATGACTTCGTCAACCACTTTGAAAAGAAGGTTGACGACATCCGATCCTCGTTTGTTAAGTCTAATGACACTGCTGGTCCTGCTCACACTGCCCTACCCTATGATTTGACTTCTTTCTCCCCTCTCTCTCCAGATAAAATCTTGCGACTTGTGACTGCAGGCCGCCCAACAACCTGCCCGCTTGACCCCATCCCCTCCTCTCTTCTCCAGACCATCTCCGGTGACCTTCTCCCCTACCTCACCTCGCTGATCAACTCATCCTTGACCGCTGGCTATGTCCCTTCCGTCTTCAAGAGAGCGAGAGTTGCACCCCTTCTCAAAAAACCAACACTCGATCCCACTGATGTCAACAACTACAGACCAGTATCCCTTCTTTCTTTTCTTTCCAAAACTATTGAGCGTGCCGTCTTTAGCCAACTCTCTTGCTATCTCTCTCAGAATGACCTTCTTGATCCAAACAAGTCAGGTTTCAGGACTGGTCATTCAACTGAGACTGCTCTTCTCTGTGTCACGGAGGCTCTCCACACTGCTAAAGCTAACTCTCTCTCCTCTGCTCTTGTCCTTCTAGACCTGTCTGCTGCCCTTGATACTGTGAACCATCAGATCCTCCTCTCCACCCTCTCCGAGCTGGGCATCTCTGGCGCGGCTCACTCCTGGATCGCGTCCTACCTGACCGGTCACTCCTACCAAGTGGCGTGGCGAGAAGCTGTCTCCGCACCACGTGCTCTCACCACTGGTGTCCCCCAGGGCTCAGTTCTAGGCCCTCTCCTATTCTCCCTATACACCAAGTCACTTGGCTCTGTCATATCCTCACATGGCCTCTCCTATCATTGCTACGCTGACGATACACAACTAATCTTCTCCTTTCCCCCTTCTGATAACCAGGTGGCGAATCGCATCTCTGCATGTCTGGCAGACATATCAGTATGGATGACGGATCACCACCTCAAGCTGAACCTTGGCAAGACGGAGCTGCTCTTCCTCCCGGGGAAGGACTGCCCGTTCCATGATCTCGCCATCACGGTTGACAACTCCATTGTGTCCTCCTCCCAGAGTGCGAAGAGCCTTGGCGTGACCCTGGACAACACCCTGTCGTTCTCCGCTAACATCAAGGCGGTGACCCGATCCTACAGGTTCATGCTCTACAACATTCGGAGAGTACGACCCTGCCTTACACAGGAAGCGGCACAGGTCCTAATCCAGGCACTTGTCATCTCCCGTCTGGATTACTGCAACTCGCTGTTGGCTGGGCTCCCTGCCTGTGCCATTAAACCCCTACAACTCATCCAGAATGCCGCAGCCCGTCTGGTGTTCAACCTTCCCAAGTTCTCTCACGTCACCCCGCTCCTCCGCACACTCCACTGGCTTCCAGTTGAAGCTCGCATCTGTTACAAGACCATGGTGCTTGCCTATGGAGCTGTGAGGGGATTGGCACCTCTGTACCTTCAGGCTCTGATCAGTCCCTACATCCAACCGAGGGCATTGCGTTCATCCACCTCTGGCCTGCTGGCTCCCCTTCCTCTGCGGAAGCATAGTTCCCGCTCAGCCCAGTCAAAACTGTTCGCTGCTCTGGCACCCCAATGGTGGAACAAGCTCCCTCACGACGCCAGGACAGCGGAGTCACTCACCACCTTCCGGAGACATTTGAAACCCCACCTCTTTAAGGAATACCTGGGATAGGATAAAGTAATCCTTCTACCCCCCTCCCACTGCCTATAGGGTGAATGCACCAATTTGTGAGTCGCTCTGGTTAAGAGCGTCTGCTAAATGACGTAAATGTGCCCTTGAGCAAGGCACTTAACCCTAATTGCTCCTGTAAGTCGCTCTGGATAAGAGCGTCTGCTAAATGACTAAAATGTAAAAATGTAATGTAAAAAAAAATCACCTTCCCAGTCAGTCTATTGCAGGGGTACTCCAGTACTATTTGAGAAGGTCCGGTCAAACAAATTTCCTAGGTGGCAAAGGTCTGGATGGATATTGCCATTTATTGGCGTAGTAACAAACCCCCAACTTGTGACCCCAAACTGTTCACAACCCTCTTGTTGGCGGTGAGAACATTTAGCAGTTTTAAAGCTAATATCCTGCAATTCTACACATTTTACGATGGGGCTGAGATTTTTAGTTGTTGCTCTTTTTAAGCAATTCTACATGTTTCCATGTCTTATGTGTGTTTATATGATACCAGGGGTTGAAGCCCAACCAAAACAGTATTATTATATAATTATTTTGTGACCCGTGGTCCATATTGACCCCGTTCTTGGTCCTTACCGCGTTACGCCAGTTGAGTATGCTGTTTCTTTTGTTTGTGTTGGACGTTCATATTGCACTGTACAGCCCTACCTATGTATTGTTAGCCTACTCAGTGACACCCACAGAACACAACTATGTAGACTTTACACAAATATTAGCGTCTTCACTCTATTGCAGGACTCTGAAACCACTGTTGTCCTGGAGTTTAACCCTGTCAGCTAAATTGTCATGATAATCAGTGGTTTCAAGTTTGTCTCTGTAAATTTTTGACAAGATGATCATAGCAAAAAATTAAATACTTCTGCATTTCCCGCTGTGCAAATGCATTGATTCTCATTGCAAATAGGCTCAGGATAATTCCTGATAAAGTTGGGTAGCTGATAGGCCTTTTCAGAGTTTAAATAGCCAAAATGATTAGTCACAGGGCTCCCGAGTGGCGCAGCGGTCTAAGACACTGCATCTGTCACTACAGACCCTGGTTGGATTCCAGGCTGTATCACAATACGGCCGTGATTGGGAGTCGCATAGGGCGGTGCAAAATTGGCCCAGCGTCGGCCAGGTTTGGCCAGGGTAAGCCATTATTGTAAATAAGAATTTGTTCTTAACTGACTTGGCCCAAACATTAGACCGGACCAAATCTGAACCAATCACTCAGACATCATTAGGCAGGTTTCCATTGAACCAGGTGCATTCGACAAAAGCAATGTTGCAAAAAAAAATCTTTGCACCGTGTGTAATGGAAACGGCAGATATAGGAGAAATGTTCTAAAGCTCGACAACCATTTTTAATCATTGGACGGGTGGGTTTTTCTTTTGTCAAAGTTTCTTTATTCTGACAAGTGAGGATTGAAACAGTGTTTTAAATAAATGATGATTGCCAAACCATTTTGACGGTACAGGGTGAGTCATTACGTCCAGCTGTTTTTATCGACACAAGATAGTTACATGGAAACACACCCTAGATGGCAATTGTCGTATCTATTTTCTATGCAAACTTTTTCTAAATGTCCAGAAAAAAATCAATGGACAAGTTATTGGAAACATAGCTACTGTTTCACAAGATTGGAAAGTACAGTACAGCAGAGTACAGGAAAGAGAAGTTTAGTTCAGTACAGTACAGAGTATAGTACAGTATAACATACTGTATTGTATTCTACTTTACTCTAATGTACTCTGTTATGGCTGGGCTATATGGACTACAAATCATACAGCTGTATCTTGAGTTTTTTCAAACGTATGGGTGATTCAAGATTTCTCAATTTTGTTTTTCTCTAAGTAAGTGTTGTACAATTAAAGGTCAAATACACTGCATTTCAAACAGTCAGCTATAATCTAATGAATTCAGGGCTTGTGAAGTTAAACCTAGGCTAATTATAAGCCATCCACAACCAATAAGACCCACTAATTATTGTATTATTTATTTTATAAAAATAGTTTAACCTGCTTATAATGACATTAATCACTGATCTGGCTTTCAAGTTGGTCTATGAAAATGCATTTTTTTGTTACAAATTGACAAACTTATTGTAGAAGGCATTTGGCTATAGACAATTAACACAGGTCTCATCAACAATTTCTCAAGTGCTAGTGATTAACCAGCTAATCTTTATGTTTCAGGTTTAGCCAACTTGGATCTGTCTGCTAACAAGGTTGAACAGTTTAGCTGTTATGAACACACCATTCTGTCTGTCTCCAACTGTTTGAAAAGCATGTTAGCCTGTCTACTTTGTTCAGATGTTGAAATCAAGTGGCCTACCTTATTTCTCAGAATGAGAACGAGTTGCCAATTCCTTACAGTGGATTCAGAAAGTATTCAGACCCCTCCCCTTTTTCCATATATTCAGACACATTCAGTTGTTTCTGTCTTTATCTATAAATGTTATTATGGTGTGAACAGGAAATACAATTGGTTTTTGATTGAAATAATACAGTGAAGTCGGTTATTCAGGAAAATATTACATAGTGCTGCCTAAAACAAACTGCAACCTTGTACTAAATGGTTTTTCAGTCATTTATGTGAATTTCTGAAATCTACTATAGGTTAAGTGCACTTACGTTGTTTAATTTAAAGTGTGCAATTTGTGTCTAATGTGAAATTAATAAATGATTTGTTGTCAATGCTTAGCTACCTGATCTAATATATTTTTAGAGAATAAAGAAAGTGCCAGAACTGTCAAGACTAACTTTTGTGTCCGTTTCTCTTTATTACTACTGGACGACTCTGATTTAAGTCTGAGGCCGGTAACATCAACAGTGAGGACAAACCCAGCCTGCCTCTCTCCTTCCACACTGAGTCCAAACCTACAGTCACTGGGTCCTGATTGTTACAGTGGAGCCCAGTTTGCTGCAGGATCCAGAGATGGCATCAGTGAAGCTGGAAGACTGCAGTCAAACACTGGAGCTGAATGTCAACATTAAAGATGAAGAAGAGGAAGAGAAGATTGGGGAATCTGTTTCTCATGGTAAGAGCAGGTTCTATCTAACTATAAGTTATCTTTTTTTTGGTCAAGCAGTGGCAAATATACAGCACCAGTCAAAAGTTTGGACACACCTACTCATTCAATGTTTTTTCTTAATTTTTACTATTTTCTACATTGTAGAATAATAGTGAAGACATCTAAACTATAAAATAACACATATGGAATCATGTAGTAACCAAAAAAGTGTTAAACAAATCAAAATATATTTTAGATTTTAGATTCTTCAAAGTAGCCACCCTTTGCCTTGATGACAGATTTGCACACTCTTGGCATTCTCTCAACCAGCTTCACCTGGAATGCTTTTCCAACAGTCTTGAAGAAGTTCACACACATGCTGAGCACTTGTTGGCTGCTTTTCCTTCACTCTGCGGTCCAACTCATCCCAAACCATCTCAATTGGGTTGAGGTCGGTTGATTGTGGAGGCCAGGTCATCTGATGCAGCACTCCATCACTCTCCTTCTTGGTCAAATAGCCCTTACACAGTCTGGAGGTGTGTTGGGTCATTGTCCTGTTGAAAAACAAATAATCCCACTAAGCACAAACCAGATGGGATGGTGTATCGCTGCAGACTGCTGTGGTAGCCATGCTGGTTAAGTGTGCCTTGAATTCTAAATAAATCACCAGCAAAACACAATCACACCTCCTCCTCCATGCTTCACGGTGGGAAGCACACATGTAGAGATCATCTGTTCACCTACTCTGTGTGTCACAAAGACACTGCGGTTGGAACCAGAAATCTCAAATTTGGACACATCAGACCAAAGGACAGATTTCCACCGGTCTAATGTCCATTGCTCATGTTTTTTGGCCCAAGCAAGTCTCTTCTTCATGTTGGTGTCCTTTAGTAGTGGTTTCTTGCAGCAATTCAACCATGAAGGCCTGATTCACGCAGTCTCCTCTGAACAGTTGATGTTGAGATGTGTCTGTTACTTGAACTATGTGAAGCATTTATTTGGGCTGCAATTTCTGAGGCTGGTAACTCTAATGAACTTTTCCTCTGCATCAGAGGTAACTCTGGGTCTTCCTTTCCAGTGGCGGTCCTCATGAGAGCCAGTTTCATCATAACGCTTTATGGTTTTTGCGACTGCACTTGAAGAATCTTAAAGTAATGATGGACTGTTGTTTCTCTTTGCTTATTTGAGCTGTTCTTGCAATAATATGGACTTGGTCTTTTACCAAATAGGCCTATCTTCTGTATACCACCCCTACCTTGTCCCTACACAACTGATGGCTCAAGCGCATTAAGACATTCCACGAATTAACTTTTAACAAGGCACACCTGTTGATTGAAATGCCAAGAGTGTGCAAAGCTGTCATCAAGGCAAAGGTTGCCTACTTTGAAGAATCTCACATATAAAATATATTTTGATTACTTAAAACATTTTTTGGTTACTACATGATTCCATATGTGTTATTTCATATTGTTATCCTATGTAGAAAATAGAAAAAATAAAGAACCCCTGGAATGAGTAGGTGTCCTAAAACCTTTGACTGGTACTGTATGTGAATTTGGGAAAATATACTATAGGTTAAGTACCGGCACCTCAAATATCTAGTGCTTGAGCTCCTGTTCCTCTTATAGAATGTTAGCTCAACAGTATTGTGGAGCTCCTGCACCTAAATATAAACAGTACCGGCACCTATTTCAGTCCAAGTCAAGCACTGAATTAGATGATTTAACAAGAAGAAAGATAATATATTTTTTGACAATAAAGAAAGTGCCAGAACTGTCAAGACAAATAACTTTTTGTGTCTGTTTCTCATTACCACAGGACGACTAGAATTAAATCTGAGGCCTGTAACATCAATAGTGAGAACAAACCTACAGTCACTGGGTCCTGATTGCGACAGTGGAGCCCAGTTTGCTAAGCAGGATCCAGAGATGGCATCAGTGAAGCTGGAAGACTGCAGTCAAACACTGGAGCTGAATGTCAACATTAAAGATGAAGAAGAGGAGGAGAAGATTGGGAAATCTGTTTCTCATGGTAAGAGAAGGTTCTATCTAACTAAGTTTGTTGGACATGATTTGGAAAGGCAAACACCTGTCTATATACAGTGCATTCAGAAAGTATTCAGACCCCTGGACTTTTTAGATATTTTGTTACGTTACAGCCTTATTGTAAAATTGATGAAATTGTTTTTTTCCTCATCAATCTACTCACAATACCCCATAATGATAAAGCAAAAACAGGTTTTTATCAATTGTTGCAAAAAACAACAACTGAACGATCACATTTACAAAATGACTTTCTACTCTGTGAGTGTCTAAACCATGATCACCTTGATCATAGGACTGTTTCAGCCTAGTTAAGCTGTTTGCAGCCTTTGAGGTGGGAAGTTCTTCATACTGAGCTTTAAGACCAAATCATTCCTTGTTTACTTCTACTGAGTTATCCAAAAAAGCTTCCCTCTCCAATTCTCTGATTTTGCTGTCCATCTCTCATTTTCTGATTTTTATTTGATTTTAAACTGGTAAAACGTATACTTTGCCCCCAAATATGTGCTTTGAAAGCCTCCCATCTGGTTCTCACTGACGTTTGGTCAGTGTTCAATGTCAAATAAACATCTATATGCACTCCAACTCGTCTAAACCATAGGAGCAAAAAGTAGTCTACATGAGAATATGATTTAAATGTTGACGAATGTAAGAAGTCTGGGTCCTGTAACCATCTGAGATGCAAACGCCATCTAGAGGATCCTTTTACTAGTTCTGTATCCCTATAGAATAATGACACAGGGGAATGGTCATTCAAAACAATAGTATCATATCCACTTCCTGCTACATTGGGAAGCAATGAGCAAGAAACTAAAAAGTAGTCTACATGAGAATATGATTTAAATGTTGACGAGTAATATGAATACTCCCTTTTACTCGGGTTCTGAGTCCTCCAAGGTTCACATAGATTTAAATCCTTAATGAAATGCTGTAATTTCTTTCTACTCTGCGAGTGGGAAGTGTCTAAACCATAGGAGCAATCTAGATGAGGATCAAGAGTGCAATTAAAGTCCCCTGCCATTAGGACCTTACCAGGAATGGAGGCTATCCATAGAAATACATTCTCAAAGAATTTGGGATTATCATCATTAGGACCATAAACATTAACCAGATTAATATTCTCATTCAAAAGAGTTTCCTGTATCAAAATGTATCTACCAGCTGTATCAGTTATAATAGTATCCACTTGAAACGGAACAGATTAGTGAATTAAAACCATAACACCATGAGAATGAGAGGAGAAACAGGATGCTACTACTTGCCCTTGTCATCTACTGCATACTTTAAGTAGCTCATCCTTCAACAAGTGAGTTTCTTGTAGGAACACAATAGATGAATGAAGTTGTTTAAGCCTAGTAATAACCTGTTTTAAGCTTGGATAGTTTACAAACTCCACGGACATTCCACAAAGTAAATTTAAGTTTTGCATTTGAAGTCATTTAACCAAAGATGTAAACATGGAATAAGCTATAGCATAAAGGCATATCTAAAATATGTTTAGTAACCACAAGGACCGCAGGAATATTTTGTAGTGAGGAAAATATGTAAAGATCTGTTGGAAGAAACAAACATAAATCTATCCTAACACAGGGCATTTTGCTAGTAGCCTATATAGTAGCCTAAATATCACAACAAAAGGCCTCTCTAGCAAGATGATATGTGAAATACCACGTAGTATTTGTTTGAAAAGTAGCAAAGAATAGCTCCACCTAAAACAGTAACGCTAGTTAGTGAAGCCTGAGACTAACGTTAACGTTACAGTATGGACCGTCCAAAATAGTGGTAGATGATCCACAACACAGGGTCTGTTGCTAGTAGCTACCAAGTAACAATATGGCCCATACGTGTAGCGTTAATGTATACCATGATACATTTATAAACCAGAAAAAGTATCAAAGATCAGAAATGAACAGCCTATGTGAGAAAAATATATATCATTTAATATGTGCTACGTTACCCAAAGGCCCTTTGCATGTGATGTTAGGCTTGCACCTGCGTGTCAAACATTTTAGTCCAAGGATATGATCGAAAGGCCTCCATCATTCTTAAATGGAAAAGGTGTGGAACCACCAATCATTTTTCTAGAGCTGGCAGCCCAGACAAACTAAGCAATCGGGGGAAAAGGGCCTTGGTCAGGGAGGTCATCAAGAAGCCAGTGGTCACTCTGACAGTGCTCCAGAGTTCTTTGGCGATAGGAGAATCTTCCAGAAGGACAACCATCTCTGCAGCACTCCACCAATCAGGCCTTTATGGTAGAGTGGCTAGACGGAAGCCACTCCTCATGAAAAGGCACATGACTGCCCGCTGGGAGTTTGCCAAAAGACACCTAAAGAACTCTCAGACCATGAGAAACAAGATTCTCTGGTGTGATGAAGCCAAGATTGAACTCTTTGGCCTGAATGCCAAGCGTCACGTCTGTAGGAATCCTGGCACCATCCCAACGGCGAAGCATGGTGGTGGCAGCATCATGCTGTGGGGATGTTTTTCAGTGGCAGGGACTGGGAGACTAGTCAGGATCGAGGGAAAGATGAACGGAGCAAAGTACAGAGAGAACTGAAAATAGCTGTGCGGCGACACTACCCATCTTACCTGACAAGCTTGAGAGGATCTGCAGAGAAAATCCCCAAATACAGGTATGCCAAGCTTGTAGCGTTATACCCAAGAAGACTTGAGGCTGTAATCACTGCCAAAGGAGCTTCAACAAAGTACTGAGTAAAGTCTGAATACAGTGGGGAAAAAAACTATTTAGTCAGCCACCAATTGTGCAAGTTCTCCCACTTAAAAAGATGAGCAAGGCCTGTAATTTTCATCATAGGTACACGTCAACTATGACAGACAAAATGAGAAAAAAATATCCAGAAAATCACATTGTAGGATTTTTAATGAATTTATTTGCAAATTATGGTGGAAAATAAGTATTTGGTCAATAACAAAAGTTTCTCAATAGTTTGTTATATACCCTTTGTTGGCAATGACACAGGTCAAATGTTTTCTGTAAGTCTTCACAAGGTTTTCACACACTGTTGCTGGTATTTTGGCCCATTCCTCCATGCAGATCTCCTCTAGAGCAGTGATGTTTTGGGGCTGTCGCTGGGCAACACAGACTTTTAACTCCCTCCAAAGATTTTCTATGGGGTTGAGATCTGGAGACTGGCTAGACTCCAGGACCTTGAAATGCTTCTTACGAAGCCACTCCTTCGTTGCCCGGGCGGTGTGTTTGGGATCATTGTCATGCTGAAAGACCCAGCCACGTTTCATCTTCAATGCCCTTTCTGATGGAAGGAGGTTTTCACTCAAAATCTCACGATACATGGCCCCATTCATTCTTTCCTTTACACGGATCAGTCGTCCTGGTCCCTTTGCAGAAAAACAGCCCCAAAGCATGATGTTTCCACCCCCATGCTTCACAGTAGGTATGGTGTTCTTTGGATGCAACTCAGCATTCTTTGTCCTCCAAACACGACGAGTTGAGTTTTTATATTTTGGTTTCATCTGACCATATGACATTCTCCCAATCCTCTTCTGGATCATCCAAATGCACTCTAGCAAACTTCAGATGGGCCTGGACATGTACTGGCTTAAGCAGGGGGACACGTCTTGCACTGCAGGATTTGAGTCCCTGGCGGCGTAGTGTGTTACTGATGGTAGGCTTTGTTACTTTGGTCCCAGCTCTCTGCAGGTCATTCACTAGGTCCCCCCGTGTGGTTCTGGGATTTTTGCTCACCGTTCTTGTGATCATTTTGACCCCACGGGGTGAGATCTTGCGTGGAGCCCCAGATCGAGGGAGATTATCAGTGGTCTTGTATGTCTTCCATTTCCTAATAATTGCTCCCACAGTTGATTTCTTCAAACCAAGCTGCTTACCTATTGCAGATTCAGTCTTCCCAGCCTGGTGCAGGTCTACAATTTTGTTTCTGGTGTCCTTTGACAGCTCTTTGGTCTTGGCCATAGTGGAGTTTGGAGTGTGACTGTTTGAGGTTGTGGCCAGGTGTCTTTTATACTGATAACAAGTTCAAACAGGTGCCATTAATACAGGTAACGAGTGGAGGACAGAGGAGCCTCTTAAAGAAGAAGTTACAGGTCTGTGAGAGCCAGAAATCTTGCTTGTTTGTAGGTGACCAAATACTTATTTTCCACCATAATTTGCAAATAAATTCCTTAAAAATCCTACAATGTGATTTTCTGGATTTTTTTCCTCAATTTGTCTGTCATAGTTGACGTGTACCTATGATGAAAATTACAGGCCTCTCTCATCTTTTTAAGTGGGAGAACTTGCACAATTGGTGGCTGACTAAATACTTTTTTGCCCCACTGTACATCTGGTACTCGCTGACGTTTGGTCAGTGTTCAATGTCAAATAAACATCTATATGCACTCCAACGTAATGTAAGAAGTCTGGGTCCTGTAACCATCTGGGATGCAAACGCCTTCTAGAGGATCATTTTACTAGTTTTGCAAAAATTGTGTCATAAAACGTAGCGGTCAATCAGGGAAATGGTTCCAATCATTTTTCCTTTTTATTAATTTTAGAAACACTTAAAATAATGGCTGTGTTTCGTGTAGGCTTACCCTGGCGTGACTTTTAGCAATATTCGGCTCTATTTCCTCTCAGATTATAAAACTCTAATTATCATCAAAGTAGACATCATGCAAAACAACAACACTGCAAGCTCCTGCACGTCATCTCTAGCTGTAACCTTTGATAACAGGTATTGTGTCAATTTAAAACTACTTAACTGTGGTGGCAGGTGCAGTGATGAACGCCGAGAAGGAGCTGAGTGTAGAGGGAAGCAGTGTGGTGAGGGAGGTTATCGTCTAGTGTATAAAGAGGGATACGTCCTCCAGTAGCTCAGAGATGGAACCTGGTGAGAGTGAGGATGAATTACCTGCGGTGAGGAACTCAGTTCGGGCCTCGTTCCGAGGATGATAAGGATGATTCTGGCCCAGTGGGAGTGAGATTTGTAGAGAGAATGGTTCCATATGTGGTGTCAGGTTAGGTGGAGAAGAGGTTGGGGACTGTTGAGTTGGTGAAGGTAACTGAGTGGACTCGTGATGATTTATTGTTTCTCCTCTGTCCAGAGGGAGCGGGCGCTGCGGATTACGTGATTAGAGACAGGAATTGTGACTTGAATTGCTTTCCGGAACAGTGTGGCATTGAAAGGAGTGATAACGGGGTTAGGTTTAAGTGTTGAGGATGAGCAGTTGAAATGGAAGATTCCAGGTGTCTTTGACGCCCTCCGTTTGGTGAGACGTAGAGCGTGGGGAAACAGAAAACATTATCTGTCATGCTGGATTTTGATGCATAGTGTCTGCCAGATAAGGTCAAGGTAGGAAGTGTCAGTTATCCCATGAGCGATTTTGTTCAGTAAATACTACAGTGTTTTAGGGGTGACGTTTATGGGCCTGTTGCAGCAGTGTGTAGGCGTGAGATGCCTAGATGTGACAAGTGTGCAGGAGGGCATGAGATGAAGAAATGTGTTGTATCGGTGGAGAAAGTTCTGTGTGTTAGTTGTGGGGGTGCTAACGGGCTGGAGATCTGAGGTGTCAGGTGAGAGAAAGGCAGATTGAGGTTGCCAGGGTTACAGTAGTACAGAAAGTGTTGTATGCCGACGCAGTGAAGAGAGTGGTAGAGGAAGATGGGTACTGGGTGAGGGATCTTGAGAGGATTCCTGTGAGTAGGCAGAGACCAAGAGAGAGTGATGGGAAGAATATGTGCTTTTTAGCATTTATAGCAATGGTTGTCAATTGTACTGCAGAAATGGATCAAAACGTCCCAGAAAATAGAGGCTGTGGTGGCAGCGTCAGAGAAGTACTTGGCATCGCGAGGATTTACTGCAGAACAGCTGCAGGGGGTGTTGAGTTGTAGTTGTCTTGCGTAGGACTAGATAGGGTTAAATAGTGGAATGGGGTGGTGGATTTTTGTCGTGGAAGTTCATCACGAAGGGACTCAAAGTCAAACTTAAATGAATAATTGTTTTTTATCAGCAAGCTGGAGAGGTTCCAACAAACTTAAAAGCACCATAGTACACGTCGGTCGGGAGCTCTGCCGGGGAAGTCCCGTTAGTTGTCCTATATTCTGCTTACAGAGAAGTTATATTTGCATGATTTAGCATATTAATTATTAATAGATAATTCATCATTAACATTTGGTTCCTGCATCTGACCGACCAATACCTCACAAGGCTTCTTCTCTCCAAGCTGAGACCTTGAAACTCAGATATCCCTTTTGGTTCCCAGAACAATGTTCTGGGCGTACTGCCAATTGGTCTTTGGAGGTAAGTCACCTGCACAAACCTTTTCCCTCACATTTTTAGAGAGGGCTAATCCTTGGCAGGGCAATTTTGTATTAATTACTGTATCAATTAATTTAATGCATGTATGCTGTGAATGGTGTCACACACCAGTACAGTAGGTGGCGGTGTATGCACCTAAAAGTTGAATGCGCTCCACCAACCAAATCCCAAAGAAGAAGAAGGATGCAAATGCACGTCACTTGACCCATATGGAGAATGTGAAAAAGGCGCAAAGTTCATCTTTATTATTGATGTTTGATGAAGAGTATCTACCAACCTATGTAAAGCTGGGATATATAATATACCCCATAAGGGAGTTTGTGTAAAACCTGATGCAATGCAAGAAATGTATAAAGTTTGGCCACATGTCAAGTGTTTGCAGACGGAAGGAATATGTTATTGAAGAGCATGTGAATGTAAAATGTTGTAACTGTGGTGGGGGTCATATTCCTGAATTCCCAGAGTGCCCTGTTAGGGTGAAAAAGGTTGAGGTGTCAAGGATCAGGGCTGTACAGCAAATCTCCTATGTGGAAGCGGTGAAGAGAGTTATAGTAGCAAGAGGCCACAGTTCTGAAGAAGATATGGCGGTGGATGCACTGCAACCAGTTGCAAATGTTGTACGTCAATCAAGTGATCTGGATACACTTATTTTGAAGGTGGATTTTTTTAGTATTTACAGCCAAGATGCTGGACATCATTATATCTGCAGCGGAGAAGTTTTTGGGCCTCCAAGACGTCACGGCAGAAGCCCTGCAAGGACTACTGTTGCCAGAAAATGTTCCGCCCTCACAGGATCCTTCTGAGCCTGTGTAGGGACCTGATTAGAACAGAAAAGCAGGCTGATTTAGTTCAATTTAAAGTTTGTATGATTTTTTAGAAATATTGTATACACTGAACAACCAAATTTACATTTTAGTCATTTAGCAGACGCTCTTATCCAGAGCAACTTACAGTTAGTGAGTGCATACATTATTTATTTTTATTTTGCATACTGGCCCCCCGTGGGAATCGAACCCACAACCCTGGCGTTGCAAACGCCATGCTCTACCAACTGAGCTACATCCCTGCCGGCCATTCCCTCCCCTACCCTGGACGACGCTGGGCCAATTGTGCGCCGCCCTATGGGTCTCCCGGTCACGGCTGGCTACGACAGAGCCTGGATTCGAACCAGGATCTCTAGTGGCACAGTTAGCACTGCGCCACTCGGGAACGCAACATGTGAACTGTTGGTCCCATTTTTCATGAGGTGAAATAAAAGATCCCAGAAATGTTCCAGACACAAACTTATTTCTAAAATGTTGTGCACAAATTTGTTTACATCCCTGTTAGTGAGCATTTCTCCTTTGCCAAGATAATCCATCCACCTGACAGGTGTGGCATATCAAGAAGCTGATTAAATAGCATGATCATCATTACACAGGTGCACCTTGTGCTGGGGACAAGAGTAGCTGAATAGGTTATTGGCAGCATCTAATGGGGATCCCTAACAAATACAAAAATGCCACTCTAAAATGTGCAGTTTTTACAGACAACACAATGCCACAGATGTCTCAAGTTTTGAGGGAGCATGCAATTGGCATACTGACTGCAGGAATGTCCACCAGAGATGTTGCCAGATAATGTTAGGTTAATTTATCTACCATTAGCTGCCTCCAATGTTGTTTTAGAGAATCTTGCAGTATGCCCAACCAGCCTCACAACTGCTGACCACCGTGTATGGCGTTGTGTGAGCATGCGGTTTGCTGATGTCAATGTTGTGACCACCCCATGTTGTCACCACCCCATGGTGGTATCGGGGTTATGGTACAGTGGGGGAAAAAAGTATTTAGTCAGCCACCAATTGTGCAAGTTCTCCCACTTAAAAAGATGAGAGAGGCCTGTAATTTTCATCATAGGTACACGTCAACTATGACAGACAAAATGAGAAAAATCCAGAAAATCACATTGTATGATTTTTTATGAATTTATTTGCAAATTATGGTGGAAAATAAGTATTTGGTCAATAACAAAAGTCTCAATACTTTGTTATATACCCTTTGTTGGCAATGACACAGGTCAAACGTTTTCTGTAAGTCTTCACAAGGTTTTCACACACTGTTGCTGGTATTTTGGCCCATTCCTCCATGCAAATCTCCTCTAGAGCAGTGATGTTTTGGGGCTGTCGCTGGGCAACACGGACTTTCAACTCCCTCCAAAGGTTTTCTATGGGGTTGAGATCTGGAGACTGGCTAGGCCACTCCAGGACCTTGAAATGCTTCTTACGAAGCCACTCCTTCGTTGCCCAGAAGGTGTGTTTGGGATCATTGTCATGCTGAAAGACCCAGCCACGTTTCATCTTCAATGCCCTTGCTGATGGAAGGAGGTTTTCACTCAAAATCTCACGATACATGGCCCCATTCATTCTTTACTTTACACGGATCAGTCGTCCTGGTCCCTTTGCAGAAAAACAGCCCCAAAGCATGATGTTTCCACCCCCATGCTTCAAAGTAGGCATGGTGTTCTTTGGATGCAACTCAGCATTCTTTGTCCTCCAAACACGACGAGTTGAGTTTTTACCAAAAAGTTCTATTTTGGTTTCATCTGACCATATGACATTCTCCCAATCCTCTTCTGGATCATACAAATGCACTCTAGCAAACTTCAGACGGGCCTGGACATGTACTGGCTTAAGCAGGGGGACACGTCTGGCATTGCAGGATTTGAGTCCCTTCGGCGTAGTGTGTTACTGATGGTAGGCTTTGTTACTTTGGTCCCAGCTCTCTGCAGGTCATTCACTAGGTCCCCCCGTGTGGTTCTGGGATTTTTGCTCACCGTTCTTGTGATCATTTTGACCCCGCGGGGTGAGATCTTGCGTGGAGCCCCAGATCGAGGGAGATTATCAGTGGTCTTGTATGTCTTCCATTTCCTAATAATTGCTCCCACAGTTGACTTCTTCAAACCAAGCTGCTTACCTATTGCAGATTCAGTCTTCCCAGCCTGGTGCAGGTCTACAATTTTGTTTCTGGTGTCCTTTGACAGCTCTTTGGTCTTGGCCATAGTGGAGTTTGGAGTGTGACTGTTTGAGGTTGTGGACAGGTGTCTTTTTATACTGATAACAAGTTCAAACAGGTGCCATTAATACAGGTAACGAGTGGAGGACAGAGGAGCCTCTGAAATAAGAAGTTACAGGTCTGTGAGAGCCAGAAATCTTGCTTGTTTGTAGGTGACCAAATACTTATTTTCCACCATAATTTGCTAATAAATTCATAAAAAATCCTACAATGTGATTTTTTTATTTATTTTTTATTTTTTCTGTCATAGTTGACGTGTACCTATGATGAAAATTACAGGCCTCTCATCTTTTTAAGTGGGAGAACTTGCACAATTGGTGGCTGACTAAATACTTTTTTTCCCCCACTGTATGGCATGGCATAAGCTACAGACAACTAATACAATTGCATTTTATCGATGGCAGTTTGAATGCACAGAGATGCCATGACAAGATCCTGAGGCCCATTAAATACTTATTTCCCTCATTAAAATGCAAATCAATTCATAACATTTTTGACATGCGTTTTTCTGGATTTCTTTGTTGTTATTCTGTCTCTCACTGTTCAAATAAACCTACCATTAAAATTATAGACTGATCATGTCTTTGTCAGTGGGCAAACGTACAAAATCAGCAGGGAATCAAATACTTTTTTCCCTCACTGTACATGGTTTGACACCAGTATTCCCATCATTTGTTTTATTCACTGGGCTATCTAGAGTGATCAGATAGTAGACTAAAGAAGTGAAGTAGACAAACTGCCAATGTTTTAAAGTTCTATTAAATGAGTCTGTGTAGTTACTAACCCTTGTGATAGTGAGTGGAGGATGACACTAACCCTTGTGATAGTGAGTGGAGGATGATATGGCTTCTACATCTGCAAGGCTTGCTCTTTGGGTTTTTTGGCTGGGTTTCTATAAAGCACTTTGTGACAACTTCTGATGTAAGAAGGGCTTCATAAAATACATTTGATTGACATGTATATCACACCAACTGACTGGTTCTTCTGATGTTGTTCACACAGGAGACCATGTTGAGACATTATCTACATCCAGAGAACAACAGCAGGAAGATTACAGAGCTAAGAGGTCTCACCACTGCCCACATTGTGAGGAGATTTTCCCAATTCTATCAAAGTTAAAAATACACCTACAAATACACACAGGAGAGAATATGAATTCCTGTACTGACTGTGGGAAGAATTTCACAATAACAAATGCTCTGACAGTTCATCAGAGAGTGCACATAGGAGAGAAGCCTTACTCCTGCTCTGACTGTGGAAAGAGTTTCTCTCGACAGGAAAGCTTAAAATCACACCAACGGATACACACAGGAGAGAAGCCTTACTCCTGTTCTGACTGTGGGGCAAGTTTCTCTCAACTGGGCAGCTTAAAACAACATGAACGTATACACACAGGAGAGAAGCCTTACTCTTGCTCTGACTGTGGGGCAAGTTTCTCTCATCTTGGCAGCTTAAAAAAAAATGAACGTATACACACAGGAGAGAAGCCTTACTCCTGCTCTGACTGTGGGAAGAGTTTCTCACAACTGGTCAACTTAAAACGACATGAACATATACACACAGGAGAGAAGCCTTACTCCTGTTCTGACTGTGGGAAGCGTTTCTCTCGACTGGGTCCCTTAAAAATACATGAACATATACACACAGGAGAGAAGCCATACTCCTGCTCTGACTGTGGGAAGGGTTTCTCTCAGCAGGAAAGCTTGAAATCACACCAACGGATACACACAGGAGAGAAGCCTTACTCCTGCTCTGACTGTGTAAAATGCTTCACAACATCAACTGAGCTAAGACTTCATCAGAGAACACACACAGGAGAGAAACCATACTCCTGCTCTGACTGTGAGATGAGATTCTACATATCTGGCAATTTAAAAAGACACCAACGTATACATAAGAAGTGGTAGTGGATGGGATACACTCTATTGTAATCCTATTGTTTCTCACTGTGAGAGAATTGTGCAGAGGTACGGGAAAGTTGTAGAATTTTAGCATCTCTTAACTGATCAGTGTGCACCTTGTCAGTTTTGCAGTGCTTAGATAGATAGCTCCTACTGTAAAGATAATGAGAGGGCTAGGATATTGAGGAAACCACGAGTACATGCATCCATGCTGTGTGTCAGCATTGCAGGATGGTGGTGGTGGTGTGGGGTGTGTTTTCATGGCAGACATTGGGCCCCTTGATAAAAGTGGAGCAACGTTTGAATGCCACAGGATATCTAAAAATCATTGTCAATCAGGTGCATCCCTTCATGGCAGAAGTTATCCATCTGCAAATATATTTTTTCAGCTGGATTATGCCCCATGCCACAAGGCTTGTCCAGAAAAGGTTCCACGAACATGACAGTGAATTCAGCTTACTGCAGTGGCCTTCCGAGGCACCAGATCTCAATCCAATTGTGCATCTGTTGTAGGAGATAGAACGAGCTATTCTGAGTAGAAATACACTACCAAACAACTTGACACAACTGTGGGAAGCATTGCAGTCAACATGGCCCAGCATCCCAGTGGAACGCTTTCGACACCTTGTAGAGTCCATGCCCCGACAAATTGAGGCTGTTCTGATGACAAAGACTATCAGCTGTTCATAAATGACAGATCCAGAGAGGGGATGCGAGGAGGGGGCGTGGCTATGTATGTGAATCACAGTATGCAGGCAAAGAGAAGAATAACTGACCTAGAGAAAGAAGAGTTTGAGTGTCTTCAGCTCCGTCCTAAACAACACCCCAGCTCAGTTTCATCTCTGGTAGTGGAGTGCTCTAACATCCACCATGGGCACATGACAAAACACTGCAGCAGAATACTGTGGATTATCTCATAATCACTGTCCATGTGATCAGGATGTCCTCTCCCCAAATGGGTCTCATCCTGTGTGGAGACTTAAATCACCTGCCCATCAAGATGCTGACAAACTCCCATCCAGACATGAAACAAGTGACCAAAGACAAGACCACAGAGGGGACTCCATCCTAGATCTGATCAACACAACCCACTGTACTTACTCCTCTCAGATCCAGTGATCACAAATGTCTGCTGTTCTCTCCAAACACAACATCAGGAGGGAGAAGAGAGGTGCAGCGGAAAAAAGGACATCTGGTAACTCAGAACAGAAAGGAGACCTTTGCACGATGTATGGCCAGTACTGACTGGTCTGCCATATATGAGGTGGAGAGCATCGATGCAAAGGTGGAGACGTTCAACTCCTGCATTCAAACTGCACTTGATGTATGCATGTCAATAAGAAATAAGAAAACAACAATACTGGACCAGCCCTGGATGACTGAAAGAATAAAGGCTGCCATCAGGAAAATACAGAATATTTTCAACAGATGGGGAGAAACAATGACATGGAGAAAAAACAGAAACACAGTGCAAATGCTTATCAAGGAAGCAAAGACAAGCTACTACAAAACTGAAATCCAGGACCTAAAGAAGAAAAACCCTAAGGAATGGTGGGACTTCATTAACAAAGGACTGGGACCAAAGAAAACATCAGGAGGGAGAATACAGGTCGAGGGAATTGAAGACGACGACGTGGCTGATGTTTTGAATGGCTTCTTTGCTGTGGCATGGACAAGCACCACACCTCTTGCCATCTTCCCCCTGCCCATGCCTACAAAGCAGGTTGAGCTGTGCAGCATTGGCCAGTTAAAGCAAGCTCTGACCAGACTCAGCCCACGTAAAGCATGTGGGCCTGATGGCATTCCAGCCTGGCTACTAAAGAGCATGCAGAAGATCTAGCCCCTGTCATCAAACACATTGTTAAAACTGTCCCCTGCCAGTAGGAGGTGTTATCTGAGTGCACGATTCAGTATGACTACCTCCCAAAGTCCAGCACTACTACCGCCCTTGTGAAAGCCACATACTCCTGGCTGACAGCTACAGACTCCATAAAACCAACAATGGTGAGGGTGTTACTTGCTAATGTGTCCAAAGCCTTTGATCGAGTAGATCACGCATAGTTCCTGCAACATCTGTCTGACATTGAACTGTGTCCAAGGTTACTAGCCTGGCTCCACAGCTACACCACCGAAAGATGGCAGAGGGTGATGGCAACTGGCACATTTAGCCCTTGGTCAGAGGACCATCCACAAACTGCACCACTAATCCTAGGAGGACAGGAAGTACCAGTGGTAACAACAACCAAGTATCTTGGTTTTCATCTAGACTCTAACCTCAGTGGTGACACCTGGAGCAGCCAGTGAGAATGGCCTCAATACGCCTTTTTGACTGTTCTTGCCAGTAATGTCCTACTGAAGATCTGGTCACAGTCTATACTACACTGGCCAGGCCTTGTCTGGAATACAGTGGAGTGCTGTTAGTTGGATGCAGTAAAAAGCATCAGGCCCAACTAGACAGGGTGCAGAGGAGGGCCTTGAGGATCATCTCCAGAGGTGGAGCAGTCCAACCACAGCTCCCGTCACTACAGAGCAGGCGCGAACAGGCTGCAGTGCACCTGGTGAAGGACATGCACACTCTTGACCATCCACTGAATGACCTGCTCCCTCCAATAAGAGGTAACTGCACCACCAGGCTCCTGAGAAACAGCCACAAACTGTCCTGTCTAACTGCCCGTACAAACCGCCTGCGAAACGCCACTCTACCCACTGCTTTTTTTAAATCACATTTTAATAGTTCAATTTCCATCATGAAAAATGTCCTGTAATGTTTCAAGTGTTCTGTATTCTACTTATGTCACGTATTGTGTTGTGTATTTAACAGGTAGCCTAGCGATTAAGAGTGTTGGGCCAGTAACTGAAAGGTCGCTGGTTTGAATCCCGAGCCAACTAGGTCAAAAATGTGTCATTGTTGCCTTGAGCAAGGCAATTAACCCCAATTGGTCCTATACGTCGCTCTGGATAAGAGCATCTGCTAAATTACAAATATGCAATGAAAAATCATGTTTGTACATTAATTTGTGCTGGGCAACCTCTTCTTCTCTTGTGCATAAATATAACAAAGTGTTTAAAGTGAAATAGTTAGTCTATACAGTGCATTCTGAAAGTATTCAGACCCCTTGATTTTTTCAACAAAAAAATAAGTTACAGCCTTATTGTAAAAATGTTTTTTCTTTTTTTTTTTACCAACAACAACAAAAAACCCTCATCAATCTACACACAATACCCCATAATGACAAAGTGGAAACAGGTTTAGACATTTTTGCAAAACCTTATTTACAATAGTATTCCAGACCCTTTGCTATGAATCTCTAAATTTTGCTCAGGTGCATCCTGTTTCCGTTGATCTTTCTTGAGATGTTTCTACAACTTGATTGGAGTCCACCTGAGATAAATTCAATTGATTGGACATGGTTTGGAAAGGCACACACCTGTCTGTCTTGCATGTCAGAGAAAAAACCAAGCCATGAGGTCGATGGAATTGTCCGTTGAGCTCAGAGACAGGATTGTGTCGATGCACAGATCTGGGGAAAGGTACCAAAAAATGTCTGCAGCATTGAAGGTCCCCAAGAACACCGTGGCCTCCTCCATTCTTAAATGGAAGAAGTTTGGAATCACCAAGATTCTTCCTAGAGCTGTCCACCCGGCCAACTGCGCAATCGGAGGAGAAGGGCCTTGGTCAGGGAGTTGACCAAGAACCCGATGATCACTTTGACAGAGCTCCATAGTTCAGCCCGCTTGGAGTTTGCCAAGAGGCACCTAAAGGACTCTGATCATGAGAAACAAGATTCTCTGGTCTGTTGTTACCAAGATTGAACTCTTTGGCCTGAATACCAAGCATCACTTCTGGAGGAAACCTGGCACCATGCCTACGGTGAAGCATGGCCGTGGCAGTATCATGCTTTGCGGATGTTTTTCAGAGGCAGGGACTGGGTGACTAGTCAGGATCGAGGGAATAATGAACGGAGAAAAGTACAGAGAGATCCTTGATGAAAACCTGCTCCAGAGCGCTCAGGACTTCAGACTTGGGCGAAGGTTCACCTGGATCAGCCAGAGCCCAGACTTGAACCAGATTAAACATCTCCGGAGAGACCAGAAAATAGCTGTGTAGCAACGCTCCCCATCCAACCTGACAGAGTTTGAGAGGAACTGCAGAGAAGAATGAATGAAACTCCCCAAATACAGGTGTGCCAAGCTTGTAGCATCATACCCAAGAAGACTCGATGGTGTAAGTGCTGCCAAAGGTGCTTCAAGAAAGTACTGAGTAAAGGGTTTGAATACTTAGATATTTCAGTTTTTTTATTAATAAATTAGGAAAAATGTCTAAAAACCTGTCTTTTGCTTTGACATTATGGGGTATTGTGTGTAGATTGATGAGGGGAAAAAACAATTTAACCAACTTTAAAGAATATGGCTGTAACGTAATAAAATGTGGAAAAAGTCAAGAGGTCTGAATACTTTCAGATTGCACTGTATATAGCCAAGCTACCATTGACTAGGTATTGGCACCCCATGTATATAGCCAAGCTACCATTGACTAGGTATTGGCACCCCATGTATATAGCCAAGCTATCATTGATTATGTATTGGCACCCCATGTATATAGCCAAGCTACCATTGACTAGGTATTGGCACCCCATGTATATAGCCAAGCTACCATTGCTCATCGTGTATTAATTCCTTGTGCTACAATCTTTTTTCTTATTATTATAATTGTTGTATTGTGTTCTCCATTGTTGGTCAACATTTCACTGTTAGTCTACACCTGTTGTTTACCAAACATGTGACAAAATGAAATGACTACGTATTTAGTAAATTGTCTTCTAAAGCTATGCTGAAAAAATATATAAACTTGACATGTGAAGTGTTGGTCCCATGTTTCATGAGCTGAAATAAGATACTGGATATTTTCCATACCCACAAAAAGCTTATTTCTCTCCAACTTGGTGCACAAATTTGTTTCCAGTTCTGTTAGTGAGCATTTTTCCTTTGCCAAGATTATCAATCCACCTGCGAGTTGTGGCATATCAAGAAGCTGATTAAACAGCATGATCATTACACAGGTGCACCTTGTGCTGGGTACAATAAAAGGCCACTCTGAAATGTGCAGTTTTGTCACACAACACAATGCCACTGACTGCAGGAATGTTCACAAGAGCCCAGGACCTCCACATCGGTCTTCTTCACCTACAGGATCATCTGAGACCAGCCACCCGGACAGCTGATGAAACTGAGGAGTATTTATATCTGTAATAAAGCCCTTTAGTGGGAAAATCATTCTTATTGGCTGATGGGTGGGCCCCTTTCATGTGAAATACATAGATTAGGGCCTAATGAATGTATTTCAATTGATTGATTTCCTTATATGAACTGTATCCCAGTAAAATTGTTGAATGTTTATATTTTTGTTCAGTGAAAATCTTACAAAAAAACTGATGATGATTATGTTTGGAAAACTGCATTGATCTGCCAATGAAAAATAACATTAGTACATACATTTGTACTGGTCAACCTCTCCTTCTCTTTTGTATTCAGTTCTTCCATATTATATCTGACTGTATGAATGGTTCTTATGGTTGTATTCAGTTCTTCCATATTAGATCTGACAGTATGAATGGTTCTTATGGTTGTATTCAGTTCTTCCATATTAGATCTGACAGTATTAATGGTTCTTATGGGCTGAGTGCCTGGAGTGACTACAGTCATACCAAGTTTTCTTTGACCCTGTGATCTCACCAGGACAGAACCACATGTCTCTATCACACTCCAGCCCAGAAGGTGGCAGTGATGTACCTTTAACGTTGGTCTGAACACCACCAATAAACACCATAGAAGAAGAATGCATGCTTAGCAACAACCAAGGGGCCATGCAGCTTTCCACTGTTCCAAAGACTGTCTATTATATGGAACAGATTGGCATGTGACCACTCTAACAATGTAGACACGTCCTCAAAGATTGGACATGAATCGGTGTTGGTCAAACTCTTCTCTTCTCTATCATTAAATACAACAAAACTATGTTTTAAGTGAAATATTTAGTGTTTGTCTGAAGCTGGAAAAAATACTTGAAATGAGCATCACAAAGATACATTTGACCTATGCACTAACAAGCTTTTTCAAGAGACAGAATCATTAGATAATTTGTTTTGGTTCTGTCCATTTGTAGCTTGTTTTTGGACACAGGTCCAGGAATGGCTAAAGGATTGCAATATTTACCTGGAGCTAACCTTGCAGATAGCATTACTGGGTGATCTGAAAAGTCATAGTCAATCGATCAATAATATAATAATACTTTTAGCAAAAATGTTTATTTTTAAATCACAATCTGTAGAAGCAATGAGAATAGAAAGGTTCAGAACTTTTGTAAAACATCACAGTATGGTTGAAATATATATGGATGGTGTTAAGAGATAGATGGGAGGTATTGAATAGAGTTGAAGGATGGGACTAATAACAAATAACAACAAATAATAACAAAGATAGCTAATAATGTAAGAATACTGTGTCCATAATAAGTATATGGGTTGTATGTTGGGAGCTTTTGGGAAAGAGCACAGTTAGAAAGACATGGCAAATAGAAGCAAACCGGATGGACATCATGAAATGATCGGAGAGGTTGAGAGTAGAAGTAGTTCAGGAGCAAAAAAAAATATATATATATATAATATAATTATTGTAAAATTGACTGGTTCCATAAGGTGTAGATAGTAAGTATAGACCGGAAGTAGAGGCCTGGGCATTGTTGTTCACTAATTTACTCCAAGTAGGGAAAGGAAGGCGGGTTGAAAAGTAATAAAGGGGAGTGTGTGTGTGTGTGTATATATATAAATAAAAAAACATGGGGGATTGGAAGTGATGCAGACAATTACATTGAAAGAAGTTACAATATATCTGCAATATTAAGCTGACCCCCACCCCCCCCACACACCAAAAAAATAAAATAAACGAAAACAAGCTTTTTCAATATATGCAGCTTTGTCACCAGCTGCAGTACTGTAGCTTTATTAATCTACTGTACTTCAACATGTACTCACATTGGATGGATTTATTAGGATTCAAAACCATGTCTTAAACTGCTACCTAGCAAGTTACAAGCCACAACACAGATGTAAAGTTGCTGTAGAACTGTTTCATGGGGTGTGAAAATATATGTAATCAAAACTACTGGATATCTTTAGAAGGAAAGTTGTTCTACAATTTTCTTACACTGAAAATGTGGAATAGTTTTTGTAGGTCGGCAGGATAAACACTATATTTAATCTCTATTAAGATTTAAGCTTGCAAAATGTAAAGGGGTGTGTAGACTTTCACTGTGACTGTATACGTACCATTGACTTGCAGTGGATTTGTGCCACAAATGCTAAAAAGTTAGCAGTTATAACAATAGTAAGATAAACAATATATGCCCAGGACTATATTGAGGTACAGACTGTTGAAATGTCCAGTTGATTATGTAAACAGTCTTGTAGAACTCTGGCATTGATGGTCCATCTGAGGGTGAGTCATTGATATGAATGCTCAGAGTAAAAGAGCTGTGAACTCACCTGTGATGGCCCACGTCTACCACAACCTTTCCTATTGTGTTTGTAAGCACCACAGCATTTTAGGCAGCCATTGTTCAAAATGTGTTCATACATACAGTACAATGGGAGGGCGTGTGGAAGGAACAGGGGAGAACCAGGAGTTTGATCTCTGACTTCTATTTAGGACTGGGATCCCCCTGTGGGCTGGCCTTTTCAGAATATCTCTCGATTCTCTTTTAAACATTCTAGAAACCTAAAGGACAGCCTAGTAAGAGCAGATGAATATGTTCCCCCTCAGCATTTCCTATCCACCCTCCCCTCAAATCATTGTGAGAACTGTAATGTGATGACGAAGGGGGATTAATTTCTTTACCCTCATACTGGAAACCTCCCGAGTGGTGCAGTGGTCTAAGGCTAAGCTGTTGTCTAAGCTGTGCCAGTGGTCTAAGCTGTGCCACTAGAGATCCTGGTTCGAATCCAGGCCCTGTTGTAGCCGGCCGCGACCGGGAGACCCATTGGCGGCGCACAATTGGCCCATCGTCCAGGGTAGGGGAGGGAATGTAGCTCAGTTGGTAGAGCATGGCGTTTGCAACGCCAGGGTTGTGGGTTCGATTCCCACGGGGGGCCAGTATGAAAAATATATATATATATAATAATGTATGCACTCACTAACTATAAGTCGCTCTGGATAAGAGCGTCTGCTAAATGACTAAAATGTAAATAAAATGTATGTCATGGGTAGAATTTCCTGTAAAACAAAATGTGTGGTATATTTCCTGATGTGGCTATTATTGTGTTGGAAAGTCTAAGAGAAAATTGAAAGAGCAACATCAGAACTGGTGCCAGAAGCTTTAATGTGGTCGGTTACGTTGTGTGCCAACTTGAGGTTCAAGCAGGGACGGCCTTTCAATAGGGCGATATGGGCGACGCACTGCCAAACGGGAAAAGGAAGGGATTTTTTTTCTAATCAATTATATCACGGCAACAGTAGTTATCAGTGTTCACGTCTGATCTGCCAGCCACTAAATGTCAAATCAGGCTAAAGTCGTGCTTCAAATGGCCCCGCCCGTTTTTGGGGCGATTTCAGTCAAGTTGAAAATCGCCCAGAAGTCTCTCATAGCCTGTCATGTAAAATCTATTTTTTTCAAATTTCAAAGCTTTCAATACATTCTCTATGGGTGTCTGTGGGCATGCACTTACGCGCTTTCGTCATACGTGACGTAACGTTGAACGTAACTAAGACAATGGCGGCTACCAGCGTCTATGTTGTGACCTGCAGTGTGGCGTTATTTTATGTTTTTAATTTGTAGACTTAGTTTACAAACATTCTGCCAACCATGGATTTCCAGTGGTGGGTTTTGGACTGATCTTGTTGATCGTGTACATACCCGCAACGAACGGACTAAATAATGAAAACGCTGCTGGCAGCGGAATCCCAATACAGCTGGGAGACTTAGCTGGATGACAGAGTCCCGGACAGAGAAGTGGAGCCGGCCACCTTCACCCTGGTCAGAGCGGACCGCGATCCTGGTAAGAGAGCGACTCTGTACCCCGACATTGAACTGCTTTCTGTGTCATTGCGACCTTACTATCAATTCAATTCAATTTAAGGGCTTTATTGGCATGGGAAACGTGTGTTAACATTGCCAAAGCAAGGGAAGTAGATAGTAAACAAAAGTGAAATAAACAATAAATATTAACAGTAAACATTACACTCAGAAGTTTCAAAAGAATAAAGACATTTCAAATGTCATATTATGTATATATACAGTGTTGTTACAATGTGCAAATAGTTAAAGTACGAATGGGAAAATAAATGAACATAAATATGGGTTGTATTTACAATGGTGTTTGTTCTTCACTGGTTGCCCTTTTCTTGTGGCAACAGGTCACAAATCTTGCAGCTGTGATGGCACACTGTGGTTTTTCACCCAGTAGATAAGGGAGTTTATCAAAATTGGGTTTGTTTTCGAATTCTTTGTGGATCGCTGTAATCTGAGGGAAATATGTGTCTCTAATATGGTCATACATTTGGCAGGAGGTTAGGAAGTGCAGCTCAGTTTCCACCTCATTTTGTGGGCAGTGTGCACATAGCCTGTCTTCTCTTGAGAGCCAGGTCTGCCTACGGCGGCCTTTCTCAATAGCAAGGCTATGGTCACTGAGTCTGTACATAGTCAAAGCTTTCCTTAAGTTTGGGTCAGTCACAGTGGTCAGGTATTCTGCCACTGTGTACTCTCTGTTTAGGGCCAAATAGCATTCTAGTTTGCTCTGTTTTTTTGTTTGTTCTTTCCAATGTGTCAAGTAATTCTCTTTTTGTTTTCTCATGATTTGGTTGGGTCTAATTGTGTTATTGTTGTTGTTGTTGTTGTTGTTGTCCTGGGGCTGTGTGGGGTCTGTTTGTGTTTGTGAACAGAGGCCCAGGACAAGCTTACTTAGGGGACTCTTCTCCAATTTCATCTCTCTGTAGGTGATGGCTTTGTTATGGAAGGTTTGGGAATCGCTTCCTTTTAAGTGGTTACTATCTGCCCCGTGAGTTCCCCCAATTGTTTGTTACCGTTGTGTACTGTTGATAATCACAAGTTTACTGGAGAACTGAGACCAAGTAGAGACTTTGGACAGGGTGGATATGGTATAATAAAGGCAGTTTATTCAGAGGTAAAGATATCTGGAATCGCGTGCACGGACTCGTTCGTGCACGCGAGTAAAGTAAAAGTGTCCTGTCTTAGGTCAGCTAGGATCACCACTCCTTGGCCACCTGCTGACAAGGTTGACAAGATAGGACTATTTTGTCCATTGTTATAGGATAGGAACAGCATTGATTGAAAACAAACGCCCAACACAAAATGGGTCATGCACAAGATTTTAGTCAGACCAAGCTATAACATTATATATTTACTACGACAGTACATTCAACCAAAAGCTAATATAACAAAGGCATCAGAGATTATTTATAATCTGTCACAGAAACTGGAATCCATCTCCCCAGATCAGTCAATAAATGCTTCTGGTATTGACTTATATGCTGCCCCTGTCTTCATGTTGTTGCTGGACATATCTTTTTTAAAATGTGTGTAGGTCACCTAAATCATCAGAAAAATTGCCCCTCCTGAGAATTTTTTCAGGAGCCGCCACTGGGTTCAAGGGATACAAAAAAATGTATCCACGCATGACTGTAAGTCGCTTTGGATAAAAGTGTCTGCTAAATGACTTATTATTACTATTATAAGGGCTTAGAAGTTGTACAGCCACTTAAGAGAGGAGGTGATAGAGAATAATTGTTGTTACAGAGAGAGACATATTATATCCATGACTTACAAACAGAGAGAGACATATTATATCCATGACTTACAAACAGAGAGAGACATATTATATCCATGACTTACAAACAGAGAGAGACATATTATATCCATGACTTACAAACAGAGAGAGACATATTATATCCATGACTTACAAACAGAGAGAGACATATTATATCCATGACTTACAAACAGAGAGAGACATATTATATCCATGACTTACAAACAGAGAGAGACATATTATATCCATGACTTACAAACAGAGAGAGACATATTATATCCATGACTTACAAACAGAGAGAGACATATTATATCCATGACTTACAAACAGAGAGAGACATATTATATCCATGACTTACAAACAGAGAGAGACATATTATATCCATGACTTACAAACAGAGAGAGACATATTATATCCATGACTTACAAACAGAGAGAGACATATTATATCCATGACTTACAAACAGAGAGAGGCATATTATATCCATGACTTACAAACAGAGAGAGACATTTTGTCCATAACTTACAAACAGAGAGAGACATATTATATCCATGACTTACAAACAGAGAGAGACATATTATATCCATGACTTACAAACAGAGAGAGACATATTATATCCATGACTTACACACTGAGAGAGACATATTATATCCATGACTTACACACTGAGAGAGACATATTATATCCATGACTTACAAACAGAGTAAGACATATTATATCCATGACTTACACACAGAGAGAGACATATAATATCCATGACTTACAAACAGAGACCAACTGGCAGGTGTCTTCACTGACATTTTGAACCTCTCCCTGACCGAGTCTGTAATACCTACATGTTTCAAGCAGACCACCATAGTCCCTGTGCCCAAGAAAGCGAAGATAACCTGCCTAAATGGCAACCGCCCCGTAGCACTCACGTCGTTAGCCATGAAGCGCTTCGAAAGGCTGGTCATGATTCACATCAACACCATCATCCCGGAAACCCTAGACCCACTCCAATTCGTATACCACCCAACAGATCTACAGATATTGCAATCTCAATCGCACTCCACACTGCCCTTTCCCACCTGGACAAAAGGAACACCTATGTGAGAATGTTGTTCATTGACAGCTCAGTGTTCAACACCATAGTGCCCACAAAGCTCATCACTAAGCTAAGGACCCTGGGACTAAACACCTTCCTCTGCTACTGGATCATTGACTTCCTGACGGGCCGTCCCCAGGTGGTAAGGGTAGGCAACAACACATCTGCCACGCTGATACTCAACACGGGGGCCACTCAGGGGGGTGTGCTTAGTCCCCTCCTGTACTCCCTGTTCACCCACGACTGCGTGGCCAAGCACGATTCCAACACCATCATTAAGTTTGCTGACGACACAACGATGGTAGGCCTGATCACCGACAACGTTGAGACAGCCTATAGGGAGGAGGTCAGAGACGAGGCAGTGTGGCGCCAGGACAACAACCTCGCCCTCAATGTGAGCAAGACAAATGAGATGATCGTGGACTACAGGAAAAGGAGGGCCGAACACGCCCCCATTAACATCGACAGGGCTGTAGTGGAGCGAGTCGCGAGTTTCAAGTTACTTGGTGTCCACATCTCCAACAAACTATCATGGTCCAAACACACCAAGACAGTCGTGAAGAGGGCCCGACAACGCCATTTCCCCCTCAGGAGAATGAAAAGATTTGGCATGGGTCCCCAGATCATAAAAAAGTTATACAGCTGCACCATCGAGAGCATCCTGACCAGTTGCATCACCGCCTGGTATTTCAACTGCTCTGCATCCGACCGTAAGGCGCTACAGAGGGTAGTGCATATGGCCCAGTACATCACTGGGGCCAAGCTTCCTGCCATCCAGGACATATATACTAGGCAGTGTCAGAGGAAGGCCCAAAAAATTGTCAAAGACGCCAGTCACCCAAGTCATAGACTGTTCTCTGTGCTACCACACGGCACGCGGTACCGGAGCGCCAAGTCTAGATCCAAAAGGCTCTTAAACAGCTTCTACCCCTGTCACAAGAATTTTGTTATCTCAATGGTTGAAGTCAACTAATTCTCAAGCTTTGAATAAGGCTATAGTTAATAATGAATTAAACAAAGTCCCATTTCTGCATTAGATCAGTATTTTATTCATGAGAGCTCTGAAAATCATACAATGCACCTTTACTACGCCTCTAAGTGGGCCAATGAGAAAGCTCCTTGCCCATATTTAGACAACTATCATATGTCTCTGTTAGCTTGCACAGCAACCTATTGTTTCTTCCTGGATCTATTTCACACTCCAGCTGTGTTCGTGTGGTTGCTTTTCTGGTTCCTCCAGTATCAGGTCACACATACACAGACTTCCTTTACTGGTTTCACAAGACACAAATACTCTGTTGCTGGGCAAATATGCATCTTATACAAGCACATATGATTAACTCCCTAAGCTCTCTCACTGTCCTAACCCTAGGTGGGGACATGTTTTTCAGTGTCTAGTTTCACATCCTGTTTTCTGTTGTTGGTTTCACAGTGGCACTCTGCTTGCATAGATATAAAAATGAGTCAATGAGTTGTACTTCTAACTAAGCTAAACACATTATCAGATGATTGTCTTATGATTATATCACATTTCTACAGTTTCAGGGTGGAATACTTTAGTCATTACCTTAAACATACAAATAATTCTATCAACCCCCAAGCGATAAGACTGCTGAACAATTGATAAAATGGCCACCCGGACTATTTGCTTTGACCCCCCCCTCTTTGTTTTACACTGCTGCTCGCTGTTTATTATTACATTCACGTCATTTAGCAGACGCTCTTATCCAGAGCCACTTACAGTTAGTGAGTGCATACATTTATTTCTATACTGGAATCCAACCCACAACCCTGGCGTTGCAAATGCCATGCTCTACCAACTGAGCTACATCCCTGCCGGCCATTCCCTCCCCTACCCTGGACGACGCTGGGTCAATTATGCGCCACCTCATGGGTCTCCCGGTCGCTGCCGGCTACGACAGAGCCTGGATTCGAACCAGGATCTCTAGTGGCACAGCTAGCACTGCGATGCAGTGCCTTAGACCACTGTGTCACTATTCATAGTCACTGTACCCCTACCTACATGTACAAATTACCTCGACTAACCTGTAGCCCCGCACATTGACTCGGTACCGGTAACCCCTGTATATAGCCTCGTTATTATTATTTTATTGTGTTACTTTTTAATATTTTGTCATTTTTTTACTTTAGTTTGTGTAGTAAATATTTTTCTTAACTCTATTTTCTTAAAACTGCATTGTTGGTTAAGGGCTTGTAAGTAAGTATTTCATGGTAAGGTCTACACCTATTGTATTCGGCGCGTGTGACAAATAAAATTTGATTTGATTTAATATCCATGACTTACAGAGTGATAAATATTATATCCATGACTTACAAACAGAGTAGCCTCGTACGAGCCGTCCTGATCTCTTGAGCTTACATTCTGTTAAGTTAAATGTATCAGTGAGATCAGGATGGTTCCTACAAGGCTACAAACAGAGAGTCCTAGAGGCCTTAATGATGAACTCCTGTTAGGTTTCTTCCTGTGATCAACAGAGAGTCCTAGAGGCCTTAATGATGAACTCCTGTTAGGTTTCTTCCTGTGATCAACAGGTACTCTTTTCTTTGTTTATTATCTTTTTCTTGTAGAAAAATGTTAATAATGATTGAAAATAATGAATGTAAATAATGATTGATTGTAAAGAATTAAACAAATGTGAAGTCATCTATCAATATCCAAACACTGAGGAAGGCCACCTCCATTTGTTTTGACCTCTGCTGCTAAAAAAGAAGACATTAAACCTGAAAGAATATTTCAGTGAGTGGGTTTTTCATTTCTTCCAATCTGGTTTTAGACCTGGACATATTTTTCAGCGGCTACACTAGATGAGGTGCTATATTGTTTAGGGGTGTCAAACTCATTCCATGGAGGGCCTTGGATCTGCAGGTTTTTGGTTTTTCCTTACAATTAAAACCTAGACAACCAGGTTCGGGAGTTCCTTACAAATTAGTGACCTTAATTGATCAATCAAGTACAAGGGAGGCACCATGGAATGAGTTTGACACCTGTGGTTTAGACCACAAAAATCATTGCGCTGCTTTATTTATTGACCTGTAGAAGGCATTTGATACAGTTGATCATTTCTTACTTTTTCTAAGGTTGTCTGAAATAAGCCTAGATCAGGCATCTTGCAATTGGCTCAAGAACTATCTAACAGACACAATGTGTGCTTGCTTAATGACGTTATCGAATCTAGATTCATCAATAATACGAAAGGTGTTGTAGTGTCGAGTAAACGTTGCTAATTATGCTGTGTGACAAGGAGAACCCGCTGACACTGTATTTTTATCATAAGCTTTATTCATAACAAAGGGTTACAGCGTCGATTTACAGATACCTGCAGATACCTGGAGAATAATCGCCCCATCTCTAATATGATTATTCTGCTTCTCCTCTGTCCTGTGGTATATATCCTATGTAATCTGATATGGGTGTTCCCCTACAGAACAATCACCTATCTCCACACAACAGACTTCCTCTGTTCTATGGTGTTCCTCTAAAACTGAATAAACATCCTCTCAGGTTCCACTTGAAAACATTAGCAAAGTCATAATTCTTTATACACTACAGTGTGCTGCAGGCAATGTTCCCTCTAAACTGCGCAGCCGCGCACTTCCTCCAGGACTGCAGAGAAGAAGAAATGCCATGCAGCGCAGAGACGCAAGAGATTGAATTTAACTGAGTTCGCCCCATTATTTTAAATTAAATAAATACATTGGTAATTTAGCAGACGCTCTTATCCAGAGCGACTTACAGGAGCAATTAGGGTTAAGTGCCTTGCTCAAGGGCACATAGACAGATTTTTCACCTAATCGGCTCGGGATTCAAACCAGCGACCTTTCAGTTACTGGCCCAACACTCTTAACCGCTAGGCTACCTGCCGCTCCTATATAGATCAACGTATTTTCTGTGATCGAATCGATATTATATCAGCCCCTTTTCAATGGAACAAACCAACAAATATATAACTTTGCAAGATTGAGTCTGTGATGTTGTTGTAGGCAGAGCCAGTCCGAACAGAGTAGAATTCTATTGGCGGGAGTAGCCCACGAGCGGTCTTTCAATCACCCGCGAGTGAATGCGCAGTTCAGATCAGACCGCAGAGCCGCGCGTCTGTACATTTGTTGATATTCTTTGCTAGTTAGCGAGTTATTAGCCCAGTTATACATAAGTATAGGTCAGCAATGGGGAATTACTGCTTCCTACAAGAGAGCAAAACGTGTAGGCTACATTTCAAGCTGTCTTTGAAAAGCCAGTCAGATAAAAAAATGTTGTCTTAATTAAAGAGGCAGTGTTGTATTTTGAGACAGGTTTGAATATGCAAATAAGCCAATAAGCAGAGGGGTAGCCTACATTGTCTAATTCTCTGTATGGTAATAATAATTAATATTATTTTGTAAAGTGGTTTCTTCCATCATACAACACAATACAATTTACAGTCACCTATTTGGCAGATGGTGTTACAAACCAAGTAAAAAAAATCAAGAATTCATGTCAAGCCCTTCATAATGTAAAAACGTTTTTTAAAGTATCCTGCAATGTAGGCCTGCATTGAACACCACATATAGGCTACTGTAGGCTATATCATAGAAATAAAAAGCTATCTAAAACTGTAAGAGTACAGCCTTAGTGTTCACTGGAAACGCGCGCGGGAAGTTGCGCAAAAGTCTGTGAGCCTTCAAGTTTCCGCTCATAAGACCTACAATTTGCTCAGTTGCCAAAAAAACTAGGTATAGAAATAAATCCTGCTTCACTTTGGAAAGTAGAAGGAAGATTGTTCAAGCAACGCTTCTCCCAGTGCTTGATTATGGTGATGTAATCTACAGTCATACAGCAGCCTCTGTTTTAAAACCTTTAGCACTGTGTTTTATCACTGGGGAAATGTTTCATATTAAAGTTAAATTCAAAAATGCAATATAAATATAAAATATGCCTTTTGAACACAGCAACCAAATACTTTTTTTTGACTAGAAACATTTGAACTATCCAATTTCTCTTCTATATTATTTATCTAGTCAAAACATGTCACTACACCTCAACACATCACCATTGGGACAATCCAATTTCCTATTCCCCATTATTTTCTATAATGCATATGAATAGATGTTTTCAGTATAAAGGACTTAGACAGGTTTTCTTCTTAGGTAACAATTAAATAAAACAACAAATATATTATTTGTATTTTTTTTCCATTTTTAAGTGTTTCCACTTACTATTGGGGAGTGGAATTAGAGAGGAAGCTTGTGTTACCTTTCTCACACCACTACAGTATTCATTTCAACAGACCCTTTCCATCCCCCATTGTTAGAGTTCAATATATGCCCAGGACTATATTGAGGTTCAGGCTGTTGTAATGTACCATTGATTATGTAAATAGTATTGTAGAACTCCGGTATTGATGGTCCATTTGAGGGTGAGTCATTGATATGAATATTCAGAGTGAAAGAGCTGAGAATTCATGTGATGGCCCACATCTAACACAATATTTCCTGTTGTGTTAGTAAGCACCATAGCATTTTAGGCAGCAATTGTTCAAATCTGTCCAGAGTTTACAAATTAACAGTGAGTACAAACCCAGCCTGCCTCTCTCCTTCCACACTGAGTCCAAACCTACAGTCACTGGGTCCTGATTGTGACAGTGGAGCCCAGTTTGCATCGCAATATCCAGAGATGGCATCAGTGAAGCTGGAAGACTGCGGTCAAACACTGGAGCTGAATGTCAACATTAAAGATGAAGAAGAGGAGGAGAAGATTGGGAAATCTGTTTCTCATGGTAAGAGCAGGTTCTTTAGTGATCATATGTACAGTACACCTCACCTGCTACTCATGAAAATACTTCAATGTATGTATTAACAAAGTCTGATAGTGGAAGACTAAAGGTAAATAGATTTAATGACATTGTAAAATTAACTATTCACTTAAAAAAAAAAAAAAAAAATCAGAGGATTTAGGGTTATGTGCCTTGCTCAAGGGCACATTGACAGATTTTTCACCTAGTCTGCTCGGGGATTCGAACTAGCAACCTTTCAGTTACCTTCTGCCCAAGGTGTGAAGCCTAAGTTACAAGTCAATACTGACATTAACAAAACATTAAGTATCTAAACATGATCAGACAGGAAAAGAAAGACAAAGAATCCATAGCTTGTGTCATGGCCCATAGCTCATGGGATAGAGAGAATCCATAGCTTGTTTCATGGTCCATAGCTCATGGGAGAGGGGTAGAGAGAAAGACTGAGTATATTAAACATTAGGAACACTTGCTTCTTTCCCTGCCATAGACTGACCAGGTGAAAGCTATGATCCCTTATCGATGTCTCTTGTTAAATCCACTTCAGTGTAGATGAAGGGGAGGAGACGGGTTAAAGAAGGATTTTTTGTGTATGTGTTTCATTCAGAGGGTGAATGGGCAAAACAAAATATTTAAGTGCCTTTGAACAGGGTATGGTAGTAGGTACCAGACGCACCGGTTTGAGTGTGTCAAGAACTGCAATGCAGTTTCCCGCAGTTTCAACAGTTTCCCGTGGATATCAAGAACGGTCCACAACCAAAAGTACATCCAGCCAACTTGACACAACTATGGAAAGCATTGGAGTCAACATGGGCCAGCATCCCTGTGGAAGGCTTTAGACACCTTGTAGAGTCCATGCCCTGACAAAGTTAGGCTTTACTGAGGGCAGAAGGGGGTGCAACTCAATATTAGGAAGTTGTTCCTAATGTTTTGTACACTCATTATATATCTCACCACAGCAGGTCAAGAACAAAAGAGAAAGACACATTGAAGCTAAGACCTTTTTAGAACCATTTGACCATGTTTGGATTGAAAATCGGAGTTGTTGATCAATAGCATTACTGTTGAGTTAACTTCCAATCAGATATCAGACCTACAGTATGTTATCACAACAGGAGCTCAGAGGTGTGACAGAATGGGGGATGGTGAGATAATGCATCATTCAGAATGGGGGATGGTGAGATAATGCATCATTCAGAATGGGGGATGGTGAGATAATGCATCATTCAGAATGGGGGGTGGTGAGATAATGCATCATTCAGAATGGGGGGATGTGGGGAGCAACACAGAGAAGGCTGAATTCCTGAGAAGACAGTAAAACCTTTGGGTTGATAAAAGAGAAGTCTGGGGTTGGGCCCGCCACTATAGTACTATCTACATCTAGGAGTTATCTCCAAAAGTAAGACCTCCATAAGTTCATTCTGTCATTCTGACACACCTGAAGAACTCAACACAACAAAGCTTGTTTTATCGTTGTGCATGAAAAGTTGAACTGTTTCAATGATAAGATGTTCTTTCATTCTACTGAGGCTTGCATGGATGACACCAGTATTGTCAGCATTTGTTTTATTAACTGGGCTGTCTGGGGTGATCAGAGAGTAGACTAAAGAAGTGAAGTAGACATACTGCCAGTGTTTTGAAGTTCTATGAAATGAGTCTGTGTAGTTGCCAGGGTTGGTGTCAATTCCATTTAAATTCCAGTCAATTCAGGAAGTACACTGTCATTCTAATTCCAATTATCTTCAATGTTTTTCAATCAGGAACATTGGTTTACTGGAAACACCTTTCCTCTTTTGACCTCACCCTTTCCCAGTCCCATCCCACTGCGTGACCCCATCTTCACTAGAGGCTGTTCTCCTAATAATCTCACTGCAACCCCCCTCCAAGTCTCTGACCCCTACTTTGTTTCCTTTTCTCTCCATCTCTCTGTCACGATCGTCGTTAATAGAGGAAGCGGACCAAGGCGCAGCGTGATAAGCGTACATACTTTATTTGTACTGAACACGACACAAAACAATAAACAACGATCATGAAGTCCTCAGTGACAACGACTGAACATAGAACAAAAACCCACAACCCCAAGGTGAAAACACACAGTTTAAATATGGCTCCCAATCAGAGATAACGAGCCGACAGCTGACACTCGTTACCTCCGATTGGGAGTCATTTGACCAAACACAACCAATGACAAACCAACCAAACAAAACACAACCAAAACGAACACACCCTGGCTCAACAATACAAAGTCCCGGAGCCAGAGCGTGACAGTACCCCCCCCCTAAAGACGCGGACTGCGACCGCGCCTCAAAGAACCCAAATAGGGGAGGGCTGGGTGGGTGTTGCTCCTCGGAGGTGGCTCCGGCTCTGGCTCCGGGCTTGACCACCATCCTACATCCATCCCCCCGTAATGGCCCCGGTCCGATCCAACCCAGCTGGCTGGATCCGGACTGATGACGCGCACCCCTAACTTGGCGCGTGAGGCAGGGACGGACCGGACCTGGCTGACGATACGCCTCCTCGGCTTGGTGCGTGGAGCCGGAACGGACCTCCTCAGGCTGACGACGCGCACCACTGACCCGGTGCGGGGAGCTTGGACGTGCCGGACCGGGCTGGCGACGCGCACCACAGACTTGGTGCGGAGAGCAGGAACGGGCCGGACAGGACTGACGAAACGCACCATAGACCTGGTGCGGAGAGCAGGCACGGGCCGTGCCGGACTGACGACGCACACCACTTGCTTGGTGCGGGGAGCTTGGATGGCCCGGACAGGGCTGACGAAACGCACCACAGACCTGGTGCGGAGAGCAGGTACGGGCCGTGCCGGACTGACGAGACGCACCACAGACTTGATGCGGGGAGCTTGGATGGGCCGGACAGGGCTGACGAAACGCACCACAGACCTGGTGCGGAGAGCAGGCACGGGCCGTGCCGGACTGACGAGACGCACCACAGACTTGATGCGGGGAGCAGGAATGGGCCGGACTGGGCTGGCGACGCGCACCGCAGGTTCGGTGCGGGGAGCAGGAATAGACCGGACCGTACTGGGGACACACACCACTGGCTCTACACCGGGATCTGGAACGGGCCGGACCGGACTGGCAACACACGCCAGTACCTCTCGCCGTGCCTCCACACCTTCCATCCCCTTTTCTACCAGTGGCCCCCGTAACCCGGCGGCCTTCTCCGGCAACCCACTGGACCGCTCTATCGCGGCCTCCTGCTGGTCCGCCGTCGTGAGCCCCCCCCTAAAAAATTTTTGGGGCGTCTCTCCTACCCGTGGACCACGTCTCCATATCCCTCGCCAGCTTCTCGCCCTTCTGCCATAATGTCAAGCCCTTGTCTTCCTCCCTCGGCTTGACCCAGTCCAGGAGGCGAAGGAGATCTGTGAGGGATCTCCCTGGCGATGGCTCCTGGACACGCTGCTTGGTCCCATCTTGGTGGGTTTTTCTGTCACGATCGTCGTTAATAGAGGAAGCGGACCAAGGCGCAGCGTGATAAGCGTACATACTTTATTTGTACTGAACACGACACAAAACAATAAACAACGATCATGAAGTCCTCAGTGACAACGACTGAACATAGAACAAAAACCCACAACCCCAAGGTGAAAACACACAGTTTAAATATGGCTCCCAATCAGAGATAACGAGCCGACAGCTGACACTCGTTACCTCCGATTGGGAGTCATTTGACCAAACACAACCAATGACAAACCAACCAAACAAAACACAACCAAAACGAACACACCCTGGCTCAACAATACAAGTCCCGGAGCCAGAGCGTGACACTCTCCTCCAACCTACCATCTTTACGACCCTACTCTACTCTCTTTCTGCACCCTAGAAAATGTAATTGATACGATTGTGATGTGTTGTTGTCTCACCTAGCTATCTTAAGTTGAATGCACTATTGTAAGTCACTCTGGATAAGAGTGTCTGCTGAATTAGTCAAATTTAAAAATGTGAATTGATATGGAATTGACCCCAGCCCTGATGGTTACTAACCCTTGTGATAGTGAGTGGAGGATGATATGGCTCTTAACACTTTAGAATAGTTTTATTCCCCTGTATTGTACAGCATACTTATATTAAGTCATTTGTTACCCAGTACAGCCAGAAGAGGACTGGCCACTGCTCAGAGCCTGGTTCCTCTCTAGGTTTCTTCCTAGGTTCCTTCCTTCTAGGGAGTTTTTCCTAGCCACTGTGCTTCTGCATTGCTTGCTCTTTGGGGTTGTAGTCTCGGTACCTGCACCCTCAGCGGAGTCAACAAACACCGGAAGCATCCGTATTTCAGGGAAAGGGCAGAGAGGAAGGCAAAGCCTGAAAACTGGAAGCTTCTGGTTTCTGTGGACCTGGTTTAGGCGTTTCTTTTACGCCTGATATGTTAGGTTAGGGTATCTGTAAAGCACTCTGTGACAACTGCTGATGTAAAAAGGGCTTTATAAAATAAATGTGATTGATGTAAATCACACCAACTGACTGGTTCTTCTGATGTTGTTCACACATGAGACCATGTTGAGACATTCTTTACATCCAGAGAACAACAGCAGGAAGATCACAGAGCTAAGAGGTCTCACCACTGCCCACATTGTGAGGAGATTTTCCCAATTCTATCAAAGCTAAAAAATACACCTAAAAATACACACAGGAGATAATCTATTTCCCTGCTCTGATTGTGGGAAGAGCTGTAAAATATCAAGGGATCTGGTACTCCTGCTCTGACTGTTGGACGAGTTTCTCTCAACATGGCCACATAAATGTGAGAATCCTCATCAGTTGTCTGACTTGCTAAGATTAAAATCATTCCATCACTTAATTCTCAAGAAATCATAGAACACTCTATTGTAATCCTATTGTTTCTCACTGTGAGAGAACTGTGCAGAGGAAATGGAACGTTATAGAATGTTAGCATCTCTTTACTTTACTGATCAGTGTTCACCTGGTCAGTTTTGGTGTGATTTGTTAGCTTCTATTGTAAAGATATTGAGATTACCTTGGATTTGCCCTTAGGGTTGAATATCCTCTGTGAGGCTGGTTGACTGGGTGGTACTGATTTCCTCTGCAGTTTTCTATGGGAATGAGCTAGTAGACACAACATGTATCAGACAGAGATGGTGTGATGAGCAGTTTTCACCATTAGTTTGGGTGGATACTTTTTGTTTATTAAATTGTATTTTAAAACTAGATGAGTTATTTTAGCCATTAAGGCTTAATTCAAGCCTGTGTAATTTATCTGCCAATGAAAAATAGTATGTATATGAATTTGTACTAGTCAAGCTCTTCTCTTTTGTGTAATGACTTACCAAAAAACTATGTTTCAAGTGACATATTTACTGTTGTTCTGAAGCTGAACAAGACAGGACGTTTAAATGAGCATCACAAAGCTAAATCTGACCTATTCACTTACATGTTTTGTCAGCATAAGCAGCTGTGAGACATGCTAGAGTACTGTAACATTATTGATCTACTGAATCATTGTAGTTGTTGGGGGTTATCTTTACAGTAAATATAATGGTGGTGGATAAGCCTTCAATGCAAGCTGCAGGGGTTGCCTTTCAACAAGATGATCCTGACATTTTAAAGGTTAAAAAGGTGGACTTTGTGGCCTTTATCGCAATGGTGATTAACGGCACTGCCAAGGTGGAGAAAAGATCTAGGAAGATAGAAATCATTGTGGTTGCGGCAGAACGGTTCCTGGGGCTGAAAGATTTATTGGCAAAAGAGTTACATGGAATATTGTCAAAAGCCGTACCACCATCTCAGGTCCTAGAGACTGAGAAGGGAGATATGGAGATTTAAAGGAAGGAAGAAATGGGAGTTTTGTTTGTTTTGGCAATGTACTATTTTTATTGGGGTGGAGTAAGTTAGTATCACTATTAAGTATGGATGTATTTTTTATTTAATTTATTTTGTGGTTTCAAACCGTCCAGTTGGTGGCGGCAATACAACTTTTGGAAGTAGTCTGCCATAAAATCCACAGAAGAAGAAGAAGATGGCGCCGTTGCATTGTGGTAGTTGGGGAACAGGAACTTCCGGCGAGGGGCCCAACATTCTTCAGAACAAAGAAAACGACAGGACTGTGCTTTCCGTTTCTCTTTATTACTACAGGTATGTAATAGCACTTTTAAACTGTCTAATATCGAAATAACGTAATAACATGTTAGATAACAAATCAATCAAGGTATTATCACGTTTGGCAAAGGTTTTGTGTAATTTTTGTGTCAATCCGAGTGATTGAAGAACGTGCTAAAAATATTTTACAATCACACTGCGCGGGGTCCATTACATGTTTTCATTTGTGAGGCTTTTCAGGTTCGTATATAGGTCAGTGCGTTTCGCCTGGGCATGTTCAGTACAAAAACGTTTTGGAAAGTTGCAGATAGAAATACCCCGAATAGAAGTGACATGATTCATTAGAATCAGAGGCATGTTTGTTCTACATAATACATTTTTATCTGATCGTGGCCAACGTCTCCATCCTCCTGCTGGACGCAGCCCTGGTACCCGCTTGTCCCTATGTATGTGAAGCTAGTCATAATATAATGATTAGTCACAATAGTGGAATTTGCGGTTTGCCCTCAAAATAAAAGGCCTTCATTGAAAGTGATGCAAACTGATATAAAATATTGGAATCATGTCAAATGTTGTTACTTAATTTAAAATGAATTACAAAAACTAATTATTTTGAAAATAAACAGGGGGGAAAACGGTTGAAATCCCACTGTGGAGGTATTAGAGCACATAATTGCATTGGGGGCATTCTTATATGCACTTATGAAACGGGTTGGATTGTGCTCCCATGGAACGGGTGACACCCACAGAAAACAATTCTCAAGAGTTTATACAAATATTAGCGTCTTAGCTCTTATTGCAGGACTTTGACTGTGAAAAATCACCTTCCCAGTCAGTCTATTGCAAATTTCCTAGGTGGCAAAGGTCCGGATGGATATTGTCATTTATTGGCGTAGTAACAAACCCCCAACTTGCGACCCCAAACTGTTCACAACCCTCTTGTTGGCGGAGAAAACATTTAGCAGTTTTAAAGCTAATATCCTGTAATTCTACACATTTTACGACAGGGCTGAGATTATTTGTTGTTGCTGTTTTTAAGCAATTCTACATGTTTCCATGTCTTATGTGTGTTTATATGATACCAGGGGTTGAAGCCCAACCAAAACAGTATTATTATATAATTTTTTTGTGACCCGTGGTCCATATCGACCCCGTTCTTGGTCCTTACCGCGTTGAGTATGCTGTTTCTTTTGTTTGTGTTGGACGTTCATATTGCACTGTACAGCCCTACCTATGTATTGTTCAGCCTACTCAGTGACACCCACAGAACACAACTATGTAGAGTTTACACAAATATTAGCGTCTTCACTCTATTGCAGGACTCTGAAACCACTGTTGTCCTGGAGTTTAACCATGTCAGCTAAATTGTCATGATAATCAGTGGTTTCAAGTTTGTCTCTGTACATTTTTGACGAGATGATCATAGCAAAAAATGTAATACTTCTGCATATCCCGCTGTGCAAATGCATTGTTTCTCATTGCAAAGAGGCTCAGGATAACTCCTGATAAGGTTGGGTAGCTGATAGGCCTTTTCAGAGCTTAAATAGACAAAATGATTAGTCAAAGGGCTCCTGAGTGGCGCAGCGGTCTAAGGCACTGCATCTGGCACTACAGAGCCTGGTTGGATTCCAGGCTGTATCACAATACGGCCGTGATTGGGAGTCGCATAGGGCGGTGCAAAATTTGCCCAGCGTCGTCCTGGTTTGGCCGGGGTATGCCATTATTGTAAATAAGAATTTGTTCTTAACTGACTTGGACCAAACATTAGACCGGACCAAATCTGAACCAATCACTCAGACATCATTAGGCAGGTTTCCATTGACCCATGTGCATTCGACAAAAGCAATGTTGCCAAAAAAAATATTTGTGACGTGTGTTATGGAGACGGCAGATATAGGAGAAATGTTCTAAAGCTCGACAACATTTTTAATCGTTGGACGGGTGGGTTTTTCTTTTGTCAAAGTTTCTTTATTCTGACAAGTGAGGATTGAAACAGTGTTTTTTAAATAAATGATGATTGCCAAACCATTTTGACGTTACAGGGTGAGTCATTACGTCCAGCTGTTTTTATCGACACAAGATAGTTACATGGAAACACACCCTAGAGGGCAATTGTCGTATCTATTTTCTATGCAAACCTTTTCTAAATGTCCAGAAAAAAATCAATGGACAAGTTATTGGAAACATAGCTACTGTTTCACAAGATTGGAAAGTACAGTACAGCAGAGTACAGGAAAGAAAAGTTTAGTTCAGTACAGTACAATAGTACAGTATAACGTAATGTACTCTGTTAGGGCGGGGCGATATGGACTACAAATCATACAGCTGTATCTTGAGTTTTTTCAAACGTATGGGTGATTCAAGATTTCTCAATTTTGTTTTTCTCTAAGTAAGTGTTGTACAATTAAAGGTAAAATACACTGCATTTCAAACAGTCAGCTATAATCTAATGAATTCAGGGCTTGTGAAGTTATACCTAGGCTAAATATAAGCCATCCACAACCAATAAGACCCACTAATTATTGTATTATTTTATAAAAAATAGTTTAACCTGCTTTTTTTGTTGCAATAATCACTGATCTGATATTCAAGTCTGTCTATGAAAATGCAATTTCTTGTTACAAATTGACTAACTTATTGTAGAAGGCATTAGGCTATAGACAATTAACACAGGTCTCATCAACAATCTCTCAAGTGCTAGTGATTAACCAGCTAATCTTTGTTTCAAGTTTAGCCAACTTGGATCTGTTTTCTAACAAGGTTGAACCGTTTAGTTGTTATGAACACACCATTCTGTCTGTCTCCAACTGTTTGAAAAGCATGTTAGCCTGTCCACTTTGTTCAGATGTTGAAATCAAGTGGCCTACCTTATTTCTCAGAATGAGAACGAGTTGCCAATTCCTTACAGTGGATTCAGAAAGTATTCAGACCCCTCCCCTTTTTCCATATATTCAGACACATTCAGTTGTTTCTATCTTTATCTATAATTGTTACTATGGTGAGAACTGGAAATACAATTGGTTTTTGATTGAAATAATACAGTGAAGACAACGTTATTCAGGAAAATATTACATAGTGCTGCCTAAAACAAACTCCAACCTTGTACTAAATGGTTTTTCAGTCATTTATGTGAATTTCTGAAATCTACTATAGGTTAAGTGCACTTACGTTGTTTAATTTAAAGTGTGCAATTTGTGTCTAATGTGAAATTAATAAATGGTTTGTTGTCAATGCTTAGCTACCTGATCTAATATATTTTTAGAGAATAAAGAAAGTGCCAGAACTGTCAAGACTAACTTTTGTGTCCATTTCTCTATATTACTACAGGACGACTAGAATTAAATCTGAGGCCGGTAACATCAACAGTGAGGACAAACCCAGCCTGCCTCTCTCCTTCCACACTGAGTCCAAACCTACAGTCACTGGGTCCTGATTGTGACAGTGGAGCCCAGTTTGCACTGCAGGATCCAGAGATGGCATCAGTGAAGCTGGAAGACTGCAGTCAAACATTGGAGCTGAATGTCATCATTAAAGATGAAGAAGAGGAGGAGAAGATTGGGAAATCTGTTTCTCATGGTAAGAGCAGGTTCTATCTAACTATAAGTTATCTTGATAAGTTAGACCTCCATAAGTTATCACCCAGTCTATTGCTAGGTTGGATTCTGTAATTCTTACATCACACATCCCTGAACAACTGGGCTATGACTGGGTTATTTCATGCTACTGAGACTTGCATGGTTTGACACCAGTATTGTCAGCATTTGTTTTATTCACTGGGCTATCTGGAGTGATCAGAGAGTAGACTAAAGAATGGACATTGACAAACTGCCAGTGTTTTAAAGTTCTATGAAATGAGTCTGTGTAGTTACTATCCCTTGTGATAGTGAGTGGATAGTTGTGTCATTGTCCTGTTGAAAAACAAATTATAATCCCACTATGCCCAAACCAGATGGGATGGCGTATCGCTGCAGAATGCTGTTGTAGCCATGCTGGGTAAGTGTGCCTTGAATTCTAAATAAATCACCAGCAAAGCACCATCACACCTCCTCCTCCTCCATGCTTCACGGTGGGAACCAAACATGTAGAGATCATCCGTTCACCTTCTCTGCGTCTCACAAAGACACTGTGGTTGGAACCAAAAATCTCAAATTTGGACACATCAGACAAAAGGACAGATTTCCACCAGTCTAATGTCCATTGCTCATGTTGTTTGGCCCAAGCAAGTCTCTTCTACTTGTTGGTGTCCTTTAGTAGTGGTTTCCTTGCAGCAATTCGACCATGAAGGCCTGATTCACGCAGTCTCCTCTGAACAGTTGATGTTGAGATGTGTCTGTTACTTGAAGTCTGTGAAGCATTTATTTGGGCTGCAATTTCTGAGGCTGGTAACACTAATGAACTTATCCCCTGCAGCAGAGGTAACTCAGGGTCTTCCTTTCCTGTGGCGGTCCTCATGAGAGCCAGTTTCATCATAGAGCTTGATGGTTTTTGCGAATGCACTTGAATAAACTTTCAAAGTTCTTGAAATGTTCCATATTGACTGACCTTCATGTCTTAAAGTATTGATGGACTGTTGTTTCTCTTTGCTTATTTGAGCTGTTCTTGCAATAATATGGACTTGGTCTTTTACCAAATAGGCCTATCTTCTGGATACCACCCCTACCTTGTCAAAACACAACTGATTGGCTCAAGCACATTAACAAATTCCACAAATTAACTTTTAACAAGGGACACCTGTTAATTGAAATGCATTCCAGGTGACTACCTCGAAGCTGGTTAAGAAAATGCCAAGAGTGTGCAAAGCTGTCATCAAGGCAAAGGTTGCCTACTTTGAAGAATCTCAAATATAAAATATATATTTTGATTGGTTTAACACTTTTTTGGTTACTACATGATTCCATATGTGTTATTTCATAGTTGTGATGCTTTCACTATTATTATAAAATGTAGAAAATAGTAACAATAAAGAAAACCCCTGGAAAGAGTAGGTGTTCTAAAACTTTTGACTGGTACTGTATGTGAATTTGGGAATATCTACTATAGGTTAAGTACCGGCACCTCAAATATCTAGTGCTTGAGCTCCTGTTCCTCTTATAGAATGTTAGCTCAAAAGTATTGTGGAGCTCCTGCACCTAAATATAAACAGTACCAGCACCCAAAATGAGTACAGGCACCTAATTCAGTCCAAGTCAAGCACTGAATTAGATGATTTAACAAGAAGAAACATAATATGTTTTTAGAGAATAAAGAAAGTGCCAGAATTGTCAAGACAATAACTTTTTGTGTCTGTTTCTCATTGTTACTACAGGACGACTAGAATTAAATCTGAGGCCGGTAACATCAATAGTGAGGGCAAACCCAGCGAGCCTATCTCCTTCCACACGGAGTCCAAACCTACAGTCAGTGGGTCCTGATTGTGACAGTGGAGCCCAGTTTGCACTGCAGGATCCAGAGACGGCATCAGTGAAGCTGGAAGACTGCAGTCAAACACTGGAGCTGAATGTCAACATTAAAGATGAAGAAGAGGAGGAGAAGATTGGGAAATCTGTTTCTCATGGTAAGAGCAGGTTCTATCAAACTAAGTTTGTTGTTCGTTCCAACTTCCCACTGTGCATGAAAAGTTGCAGTAGAACTGTTTCTTGATGAACTGTTTCAATAAGATGGTATGTTATTCCATGCTACTCAGACTTGCATGGTTTGACACCAATTTTGTCAGCATTTGTTTTATTCACTGGGCTATCTGGAGTGATCAGAGAGTAGACTAAAGAAGTGAAGTAGACAAACTGCCAGTGTTTTAAAGTTCTAGGAAATGAGTCTGTGTAGTGTCTAACCCCTGTTATAGTGAGTGGAGGATGTAGCTCAGTTGGTAGAGCATGGCGCTTGCAACGCCAGGGTTGTGGGTTCGTTTCCCACGGGGGGCCAGTATGAAAATGGATGCACTCACTAACTGTAAGTCGCTCTGGATAAGCGCGTCTGCTAAATGACTAAAATGTAAATGTAAATATATAATTTTCATGACTGATGAGCATACACTCAATTAGTATTTGGTAGCATTGCCTTTAAATTGTTTAACTTGGATCAAACATTTCGGGTAGCCTTCCACAAGCTTCCCACAATAAGTTGGGTGAATTTTGGCCCATTCCTCCTGACAGACCTGGTGTAACTGAGTCAGGTTTGTAGGCCTCCTTGCTCGCACACACTTTTTCTACAGGATTGAGGTCAGGGCTTTGTGATGGCCACTCCAATACCTTGACTTTGTTGTCCTTAAGCCATTTTGCCACAACTTTGGAAGTATGCTTGGGGTCATTGTCCATTTGGAAGACCCATTTGCGACCAAGCTTTAACTTCCTGACTGATGTCTTGAGATGCCGCTTCAATATATCCACATAATCTTCCTTACTCATGATGCCATCTAATATGTGTAGTGCACCAGTCCCTCCTGCTGCAAATACCCCCCTTTTTCCTCCAAACATAACGATAGTCATTATGGCCAAACAGTTCTATTTTAGTTTCATCAGACCAAGGGCATTTCTCTAAAAAGTACGATCTTTGTCCCCATGTGCAGTTGCAGTCCGTAGTCTGGCTTTTTTATGGCGGTTTTGGAGCAGTGGCTTCTTCCTTGCTGAGCAGCCTTTCAGGTTATGTCAATATAGGTCTTGTTTTACTGTGGATATAGATACTTTTGTACCTGTTTCCTCCAGCATCTTCACAAGGTCCCTTGCTTTTTTTCAGGGATTGACTTGCACTTTTCACACCAAAGTACGTTCATCTCTAGGAGACAGAACGCCTCTTCTTCCTGAGCGATATGACGGCTGCATGGTCCCATGGTGTACTTGCGTACTATTGTTTGTACAGATGAACGTGGTACCTTCAGGCATTTGGAAATTGCTCCCAAGGATGAACCAGACTTGTGGAGGTCTACGATTTTTTTTTCCTGAGGTCTTGGCTTATTTCTTTTGACTTTCCCATGATGTCAAGCAAAGAGGCACTGAGTTTGAAGGTAGGCCTTGAAATACATCCACAGGTACATCTCCAATTGACTCAAATGATGTCAATTAGCCTATCAGAAGCTTCTAAAGCCATGACATCATTTTTTGGAATTTTCCAAGCTGTTTAAAAGGCACAGTCAACTTAGTGTATGTAAACTTCTGACCCACTGAAATTGTGATACAGTGAATTATGTGAAATAATTTGTCTTTAAACAATTGTTGGAAAAATTACTTGTGTCATGCACAAAGTAGATGTCCTAACCGACTTGCCAAAACTATAGTTTGTTAAAAAGAAATGTGTGGAGTGGTTGAAAAACGAGTTTGAATGACTCCAACCTAAGTGTATGTAAACTTCCGACTTTAACTGTAAATATTCAGACTCACCATTGAGCTCAGGTGGATCCTGTTTCCATTGATCATCCTTGAGATGTTTCTACAACTTGATTGGAGTCCACCTGTGGTACATTCAATTGATTGGATGTGATTTGGAAAGGCACACCTGTATATATGAGGTCCCACATTTGACAGTGCATGTCAGAGCAAAAACCAAGCCATGAGGTCGAATGAATTGTCCGTAGAGCTTCATGAAAGGATTTTGTCGAGGCACAGAACTGCGGGAGGGTACCAAAACATTTTTGCAGCGTTGCAGGTCCCCAAGAACACAGTAGGACAATCAACAATTACAGAAATACAATTGTTCTCATTATCCAATTGTATTGCAACAATCTCAGGCGGGTTTTTATGGTCTGTATCTGTGCTCTCGAGCATATCATACCCAGTCCTCTGCTGAAATATCTTCCTGCATATCTTGTATCCACTGAAGTCTCTTACTATCAGAGTTGTCTTCATCAGTAGCTACCATTTTCCAATATAATGATGTAATTTGACCTCTCCCATAACACATATTAACAGAGAGCATTTCTAAAGTGGTCAAAGTAGGATGTAGGGCAGATTGTTTTAGACTGGAAAAAATAAAGCTTCTCAATTGTAAGTATTTGAAGTAGTAGTTAAATCTTCCCTTTAGTTCTTCAAATGACATTAGCCCTTTTTTTTTATTGTATAAGTCCATTACTTTAACAATACCTTTTCTTCGAAGTTCTTTAAACCCCAAGTCATTTTTACCAGGTATGAAATTGTCATTTCCCCAAATTGGTGTAAAACTGGATAATACAGGGGATTCACCCAGATATTGCTGTACTTCCTGCCATATAGTTGGTGTTTTTAACAAAGGGATTAGTAGTCTTCTTCTTTAGTTTCTTAAAGGGAGCAGAGTACAAATATCCATCCAAAGTGAAGCCTTTTGTTGTTTCTTGGAGAACCAAAACATTGCAGCCCTAAGTTGTGCAGCCCAGTAATACCACTGTAGGTTTGGAAGTTGCATCCCCCCTCTGTCATGGGGCAAATAAAGAAGAGAAAGTCTAAGCCTTGGTTTTCTGTTGCTCCAGATAACATTTGAGAGTATCTTTCAGATATTTGGGGAAAATAAAGGTGGTGGAGCCAGAGGAATTGATTGAAATGGATAAAGAAATTTGGGCAGAATATTCATCTTAATTACATTTATTCTACCAGTAATAGATATAGACAATGATGTCCATCTGTTGATGGATTCTGTTACACTCGTCACCATGGGGACATCATTTGTTGAGCTCAAGGAGCTCATTTCTGGTGTGATTTTAATACCAAGATATGTGAAACCTTGTTCTGTATTCACAAATGGATGCTGTACAATTGGATTCAGTCTCTCGTTTGTTTAGGGAAAGTTTTAAACTTTAAACCCAAAAAACTGACAAGTTATTAATTAAATTGGAGAGGAAAGAGAATTATTTAGATCTGTTAGGAATAATAATAATAATAATAATATGCCATTTAGCAGACGCTTTTATCCAAAGCGACTTACAGTCATGCGTGCATACATTTTTGTGTATGGGTGGTCCCGGGGATCGAACCCACTACCTTGGCGTTACAAGCGCCGTGCTCTACCAGTTGAGCTACAGAGGACCACGAATAAGAGGGTATCATCTGCATACAGGGCCACTCAATGTGCAAAATCTATTTTTATTCCTCTAATTGACGGGTGGGCCCTTACTGCAATGGCAAAGGGTTCTATAGCTAAAAGAAGGATGTCCGGCCAGTCCAGGACTCTTTCTCGTGCCCCAGAAAAGCTTAAAAGGTTGTGAAATCAAGTTGTTACTGGCAACTTCTGCAGTGGGGTCAGTATATCATATCTTAATCCATTTTTACAGAAGTAGTTCCCAAACCCTAATTTCACATTTTGTTGGGGATTTATCAGGCATCAGAATAAGAGTGATTAAAGCCCTCCTTAGAGAGGAGGAGAAGCAACCTTGCTGAAAGGATTCAACATACAGTGCATTGGGAAATTATTCAGACCCCTTGACTTTTTCCACATTTTGTTACTTTACATCCTTATTCTAAAATAGATTACATTGTTTGTTAACCTCATCAATCTACACACAATATCCCATAATGACAAAGCAAAAACAGGTTTGTAGAAATTTTACCAATTTGTAATTTTTTATTATTTTTCTTTATATGTAAATATCACATTTACATAAGTATTCAGACCCTATACTCAGTACTTTTCTTTAAGCACCTTTGGCAGCGAATACAGCCTCAAGTTTTCTTTGGTATGACGCTACAAGCTTGGCACACCTGTATTTGGGGAGTTTCTCCCATTCTTCTCTGCAGATCCTCTCAAGCTCTGTCAGATTGGATGGGGAGCGTCGGTGCACAGCTATTTTCTGGTCTCTCCAGAGATGTTAGATCGGATTAAAATCCGGGCTCTGGCTGGGCCACTCAAGGACGTTCAGAGACTTGTCCTGAAGCCACTCCTGTGTTGTCTTGGCTGTGTGCTTAGGGTTGTTGTCCTGTTGGAAGGTGAACCTTTGCCCCAGTCTGAGGTCCTGAGCGCTCTGGAGAAGGTTTTCATCAAGGATCTCTCTGTACTTTGCTCTGTTCATCTTTCCCTCGATCCTGACTAGTCTCCCAGTCACTGCCGCTGAAAGACATCCCACAGCATGATGCTGCCACCACCATGCTTCATCGTAGGGATGGTGCCAGGTTTCCTCCAGATGTGATGCTTGGCATTCAGGCCAAGGAGTTCAATATTGGTTTCATCAGACCAGATAATCTTGCTTCTCATGGTCTGAGAGTCTTTAGGTGCCTTTTGGCAAATTCCAATTAGGCTGTCGTGCGTTTTACTGAGGAGTGGCTTCCATCTAGCCACTAACATAAAGGCCTGATTGGTGGAGTGCTGCAGAGATGGTTGTCCTTCTGGAAGTTTCTCCTATCTCTACCGTGGAACTATGGAGCTCTGTCAGAGTGACCATCGGCTTGTTGTCACCAACGCCCTTCTCCCCCGATGGCTCACTTTAGCCAGGCGGCCAGCTCTAGGAAGAGTCTTGGTGGTGTGTGTGTGTGTGTGTGTGTGTGTATGTATATGTATATATATGTATATATGTATATATGTATGTATATATGTGTGTGTGTATATATGTATGTATATGTGTGTGTATATATGTATGTATATATATGTGTGTGTGTGTGTGTGTGTGTGTGTATGTATGTATGTATGTATGTGTGTATATATATATATATATACACACACTATGGTAGTGGGGGAATAGGATGTTCCGGGCAGGTATTCTTCAGAATAAAGAAAGCGCCAGAACTGTGCAGTCAAGAAGATAACCTTTGTGTCTGTTTCTGTTTATTACTAGAGGTATGTAATAGCACGTTTATTTGATATTTCTGAGTTCATTTAGCATGTTATTGGTTTTGTGTAAAATTCACGAGGTAAAATGGCGGTGCCCTCTCGTTCTGCTTCAACGGACTTCAGTGAGGACAGTGCCGGTGCAGAGAAAATGTCACGGTCACACTACAGATTTGAAGCTGAATGTAATGATTAGCAGTTTTCTACATGTGTACTAATATTCAGACACATTCAGTAGTTTCTGTCTTTTTATCAATAAATGTTGCTATGGTGTGAACAGGAAATACAATTGGTTTTTGAGTGAAATAATACAGTGAAGACAAGGTTATTCGGGAACATATTACATAGTACTGCCTAAAACAAACTGTAACCTTGGACTAAATGGTTTTTGAGTCATTTGTGCATTTATGTGAATTTGGGAAACCACCTATAGGTTAAGTGCACTTTAGCAGCAGCACATTTTAGCAGACGCTCTTATCCAGAGCGACTTACAATTAGTGAGTGCATGCATTTTTCATACTGGCCCCCCGTGGGAAACGAACCCACAACCCTTGCGTTGCAAGCGCCATGCTCTACCAACTGAGCATGGCGCTTAGTTGGTGTACCTGCACCTATGTCAGTCCAAGGCAAACACTGAATTAGATAATTGAACAACAAAAAATATAATATATATTTTAGAGAATAAAGAAAGTGCTAGAACTGTCAAGACAATAACTCTTTGTGTCCGTTTCTCTTTATTACTACAGGCCGACTAGAATTAAATCTGAGGCCGGTAACATCAACAGTGAGGACAAACCCAGCCTGCCTCTCTCCTTCCACACTGAGTCCAAACCTACAGTTACTGGGTCCTGATTGTGACAGTGGAGTCCAGTTTGCACTGCAGGATCCAGAGATGGCATCAGTGAAGCTGGAAGACTGCAGTCAAACACTGGAGCTGAATGTCATCATTAAAGATGAAGAAGAGGAGGAGAAGATTGGGGAATCTGTTTCTCATGGTAAGAGCAGGTTCGATCTAACTAAGTTTGTGTTTATTCCCACGTCTCACTGTGCATGAAAAGTTGCAGTAGACCTGTTTTATGATGAACTGTTTGTATGAAAAGGTAGATGTTATTTCGTGCTACAGAGACTTGCATGGTTTGACACCAGTATTGCCAGCATGTGTTTTATTCACAGGGCTGTCTGGAGTGATCAGAGAGTAGACTAAAGAAGTGAAGTAGACAAACTGCCAGTGTTTTAAAGTTCTATGAAATGAGTCTGTGTAGTTACTAACCCTTGTGATAGTGAGTGGAGGATGATATGGCTCATCATTTTAATGACTTTTGCCCCTTTTTAGCTTTTGACTCTTACCCACTTTTCGAATAGTTTTTTTAGAATAGTTTTTTTCCCCCTTTTGTATTGTACAGCCTACTGATATGAATACATATGTCACCTGGTACAGCCAGAATATTTTTAGTAGCCACGGTGCTTCTACACCTGCATTGCTTGCTCTTTCGTGATTTTAGGAAGGGTTTCTGTAAAGCACTTTGTGACTTTGCCGATTTGTAAAAAGGACTTCGTAAAATAAATGTATATGTACATTACCAGTCCAAAGTCTGGACACACCTACTCATTCCAGGGTTTTTCTTTATTTTTACTATTTTCTATGTTGTCGAATAATAGTGACGACATTTAAAACTATTCAATAACACATATGGAATCACGTAGTAACCAAAAAAAGTGTTAAACAAATCAAAATATATTTTAAGTAGCCACCCTTTGCCAGCTTTGCACACGCTTGGCATTCTGTCAACCAGCTTCATGAGGTAGTCACCTGGAATGCATTTCAATTAACAGGTGTGCCTTGTTAAAAGTTAATTTGTGGAATTTCTTTCTCAACATCAACTTTTCAGAGGAGACTGCGTGAATCAGGCCTTCATGGTCGAATTGCTGCAAAGAAACCACTACTGAAGGACACCAATAAGAAGAAGAGACTTGCTTGGGCAAAGAAACACGAGCAATGGATATTAGACCGGTGGTAATCTGTCTTTTTGTCTGATGAGTCCAAATTTCAGATTTTTGGTTCCATCAGCCTTGTCTTTGTGAGACGCAGAGTAGGTGAACGGATGATCTCCACATGTGTAGTTTCCACCGTGAAGCATGGAGGAGATGGTGTGGGGGTGCTTTGCTGGTGACACTGTCTGTGATTTATTTAGAATTCAAGGCACACTTACCAGCATGGCTACCACAGCATTCGGCAGCGATATGCCATCCCATCTGGTTTGCACTTAGTGGGACTACCATTTGTTTTTCAACAGGACAATGACCCAACACACCTACAGGCTGTGTAAGGGCTATTTGACCAAGAAGGAGAGTGATGGAGTGCTGCATCAGATGACCTGGCCTCCACAATCACCCGACCTCAACCCAATTGAGATGATTTGGGATGAGTTGGACCGCAGAGTGAAGGAAAAGCAGCCAACAAGTGCTCAGCATGTGTGGAAACTCCTTCAAGACTGTTGGAAAAGCATTCTAGGTGAAGCTGGTTGATAGAATGCCAAGCGTGTGCAACACTGTCAAGGCAAAGGGTGGCTACTTTGAAGAGTCTAAAATATAAAATATATTTTGATTTGTATAACACTTTTTTTTGGTTACTACATGATTAAATTTGTGTTATTGAATAGTTTTGATGTCTTCACTATTAATCTAGGTAGAAAATAGTAAAAATAAATAAAACCCTTGAATGAGTAGGTGTGTCAACTTTTGACTGGTGCTGTATATTACACCAACTGACTGGTTCTTCTGATGATGTTCACACAGGAGACCATGTTGAGACATTCTCTACATCCAGAGAGCAATAGCAGGAAGATCACAGAGCTAAGAGGTCTCACCATTGCCCACATTGTGAGGAGATTTTCCCAATTCTATCACAGTTAAAAATACACCTAAAAATACACACTGGAGAGAGGCCTTACTCCTGCTCTGATTGTGTAAAATGCTTCACAACACCAGCTAAGCTAAAACGGCACCAGAGAACACACACAGGAGAGAAGCCTTACTCCTGCTCTGACTGTGGAAATATCAAATCAAATCAAATTTTATTGGTCACATGCGCCGAATACAACAGGTGCAGACATTACAGTGAAATGCTTACTTACAGCCCTTAACCAACAGTGCATTTATTTTAAACAAAAAAAGTAAGAATAAAACAACAACAAAAAAAAGTGTTGAGAAAAAAAGAGCAGAAGTAAAAATAAAGTGACAGTAGGGAGGCTATATATACAATAGAATAAAGTGACAGTAGGGAGGCTATATATACAGGGGGGTACCGTTGCATAGTCAATGTGCGGGGGCACCGGCTAGTTGAGGTAGTTGAGGTAATATGTACATGTGGGTAGAGTTAAAGTGACTATGCATAAATACTTAACAGAGTAGCAGCAGCGTAAAAAGTATGGGGTGGGGGGCAGTGCAAATAGTCCGGGTAGCCATGATTAGCTGTTCAGGAGTCTTATGGCTTGGGGGTAGAAGCTGTTGAGAAGTCTTTTGGACCTAGACTTGGCACTCCGGTACCGCTTGCCGTGCGGTAGCAGAGAGAACAGTCTATGACTAGGGTGACTGGAGTCTTTGACAATTTTGAGGGCCTTCCTCTGACACCGCCTGGTATAGAGGTCCTGGATGGCAGGGAGCTTTGCCCCTGTGATGTACTGGGCCGTACGCACTACCCTCTGTAGTGCCTTGCGGTCAGAGGCCAAGCAGTTGCCATACCAGGCGGTGATGCAACCAGTCAGGATGCTCTCGATGGTGCAGCTGTAGAATTTTTGAGGATCTGAGGACCCATGCCAAATCTTTTTAGTCTCCTGAGGGGGAATAGGCTTTGTCGTGCCCTCTTCACGACTGTCTTGGTGTGTTTGGACCATGATAGTTCGTTGGTGATGTGGACACCAAGGAACTTGAAGCTCTCAACCTGTTCCACTACAGCCCCGTCGATGAGAATGGGGGCGTGCTCAGTCCTCTTTTTTTTCCTGTAGTCCACAATCATCTCCTTTGTCTTGGTCACGTTGAGGGAGAGGTTGTTGTCCTGGCACCACACGGCCAGATCTCTGACCTCCTCCCTATAGGCTGTCTCATCGTTGTCGGTGATCAGGCCTACCACTGTTGTGTCGTCGGCAAACTTAATGATGGTGTTGGAGTCGTGCCTGGCCATGCAGTCATGGGTGAACAGAGAGTACAGGAGGGGACTGAGCACGCACCCCTGAGGGGCCCCCGTGTTGAGGATCAGTGTGGCAGATGTGTTGTTACCTACCCTTACCACCTGGGGGCGGCCCGTCAGGAAGTCCAGGATCCAGTTGCAGAGGGAGGTGTTTAGTCCCAGGATCCTTAGCTTAGTGATGAGCTTTGAGGGCACTATGGTGTTGAATGCTGAGCTGTAGTCAATGAATAGCATTCTCACGTAGGTGTTCCTCTTGTCCAGGTGGGAAAGGGCAGTGTGGAGTGCGATAGAGATTGCATCATCTGTGGATCTGTTGGGGCGGTATGCAAATTGGAGTGGGTCTAGGGTTTCTGGGATTATGCTGTTGATGTGAGCCATGACCAGTCTTTCAAAGCACTTCATGGCTACAGACGTCAGTGCCACGGGTCGGTAGTCATTTAGGCAGGTTATCTTAGAGTTCTTGGGCACGGGGACTATGGTGGTCTGCTTAGTTTCTCTCAATAGTTTCTCTCAACTGGGCCACTTAAAAACACATGAACGTATACACACAGGAGAGAAGCCTTACTCCTGCTCTAATTGTGTAAAATGCTTCACAACATCAGCTGAAATAAAACGTCATCAGAGAACACACACAGGAGAGAAGCCTTACTCCTGCTCTGACTGTGAAAAGAGTTTCTCTCAACAGGGCCACCTAAAACAACATGAACGTACACACACAGGAGAGAAGCCTTACTGCTGCTCTGATTGTGGAAAATGTTTTAAAACATCAGTTGAGCTAAAAGGTCATCGGAGAACACACACAGGAGAAAACACTTACTTATAAACACATCAACGTATACATTAAGGAGAGAAGCCTCAACAGTTGTCTCAGACCAGTTTAACCGTAAAGTCACTTCATCACTTCATTCTCACCTCATAAAGGAAGTGGTAACAGTGAATTTGATAAGATTAAGAAAGCGTAACACTATTGTAATCCTATTGTTTCTCACTGTGAGATAACTGTGCAGAGGAAAGGGAGCGTTATAGAATGTTAGCCTGTCTTGACTTTACTGATCAGTGTTCACCTTGTCAGTTTTGGTGTGTTTTGTTATCTTCTACTGTAAAGATATTGAGATGACCTTGGATTTGCCCTTAGGGTTGAATACACTCAGTGAGGTCTGATAGATGACTGGGTGGTACTGCTTTCCTCTGCAGTTTTCTGGGGGAATGAGCTAGTTCGGACACTCATCGGTACAACACAAGACATGCAGCAAGAGGTTTCTTCACAGTCCCCAGGTCCAGAACAGACGCTGGGAAACACACAGTATTAAATAGAGCCATGACTACATGGAACTCTCTGCCAGGTAACTCAAACTAGCAATAAAACCAGATTCAAAAAACATAAAATAAAATAAACCTTATGGCACATTACAAAAATAAGCTCAGCTGATGTTGTGAAGCATTTTACACATCTCATATGTATATACTGTATTCTATAATATTCTACTGTATATGCCGCTCTGTCATTGCTTGTCCATATTCAGTTAAAGTCGGAAGTTTACAAACACTTAGGTTGGAGTCATTAAAACTTTTTTTTCAACCACTCCACAAATTTCTTTTTAACAAACTATCGTTTTTGCAAGTCGGTTAGGACATCTACTTTGTGCATGACACAAGTTATTTTTCCAACAATTGTTTACAGCCAGATTATTTCACTTATAATTCACTGTATCACAATTCCAGTGGGTCAAAAGTTTACATACACTAAGTTGACTGTGCCTTTAAACAGCTTGGAAAATTCCAGAAAATGATGTCATGGCTTTAGAAGCTTCTGATAGGCTAATTTACATAATTCAGTCAATAGGAGGTGTACCTGTGGATGTATTTCAAGGCCTACCTTCAAACTCAATGCCTTTTTGCTTGACATCATGGGAAAATGAAAAGGAATCAGCCAAGACCTCAGAATAAATTTTGTAGACCTCTACAAGTCTGATTCATCCTTGGGAGCAATTTCCAAACACCTGAAGGTACCACGTTCATCTGTGCAAACAATAGTACGCAAGTATAAACACCATGGGACCACGCAGCCGTCATACCGCTCAGGAAGGAGATGCGTTCTGTCTCCTAGAGATGAACGTACTTTGGTGCAAATCAATCCCAGAACAACAGCAAAGGACCTTGTGAAGATGCTGGAGGAAACGGGTACAAAAGTGTCTATATCCACAGTAAAATAAGTTTTATATCGACATAACCTGAAAGGCCGCTCAGCAAGGAAGAAGCCACTGCTCCAAAACCGCCATAAAAAAGCCAGACTACGGTTTGCAATTGCACATGGGAACAAAGATCGTACTTTTTTGAGAAATGTCCTCTGGTCTGATGAAACAAAAATAGAACTGTTTGGCCATAATGACCATTGTTATGTTTGGAGTAAAATAATGTTATGTTTACAAGCAGAAGAACACCATCCCAACCGTGAAGCACGGGGGTGGCAGCATCATGCTGTCGGGGTGCTTTGCTGCAGGAGGGATTGGTGCACTTCACAAAATAGATGGCATCATGAGGAAGGAACATTATGTGGATATATTGAAGCAACATCTCAAGACATCAGTCAGGAAGTTAAAGCTTGGTCGCAAATGGGTCTTCCAAATGGACAATGACCCCAAGCATACTTCCAAGTTGTGGCAAAATGGCTTAAGGACAACAAAGTCAAGGTATTGGAGTCGCCATCACAAAGCCCTGACCTCAATCCTATAGAACATTTGTGGGCAGAATTGAAAAAGTGTGTGCGAGCAAGGAGGCCTACAAACCTGACTCAGTTACACCAGCCCTGTTAGGAGGAATGGGCCAAAATTCACCCAACTTATTGTGGGAAGCTTGTGGAAGGCTACCCGACACGTTTGACCCAAGTTAAACAATTTAAAGGCAATGCTACAAAATACTAATTGAGTGTATGTAAACTTCTGACCCACTGCGAATGTGATGAAATAAATAAAAGCTGAAATAAATCATTGTCTCTACTATTATTCTGACATTTCACATTCTTAAAATAAAGTGGTGATCCTAACTGACCTAAGACAGGGAATTTTTACTAGGATTAAATGTCAGGAATTGTGAAAAACTGAGTTTAAATGTATTTGGCTAAGGTGTATGTAAATAAGGTTTTATTGTTTTTAATAAATGTGAAAACATTTCTAAGAACCTGTGTTTGCTGTTGAGGATGATATGGCTCATAATTTTCACGACTTTTGCCCCTTTTTAGCTTTCGACTCTTACCAACTTTTAGAATAGTTTCCCCCCCTTTTGTATTGTAAAGCCTACTGATATAGGGGCGGAAGGTAGCTTAGTGGGTAAGAGCGTTGTGCCAGTAACCGAAAGGTCGCTGGTTCTAATCCCCGAGCCGACTAGGTGAAAAATCTGTCGATGTGCCCTTAAGCAAGGCACTTAACCCTAATTGCTCCTGTAAGTCGCTCTGGATAAGAGCGTCTGCTAAATGACTAAAATGTAAAAATGTAATGATATGTAAACATATGTCACCTGGTCCAGCCAGAAGAGGACTGGCCACCCCTTTGAGCCTGGTTCCTCTCTATGTTTCTCCCTGGGTTCCTGCTTTATAGGGCAGTTTTTAGTAGCCACTATGTTGTCTCTCCTGGCTATCATAAGATGAATGCACTAGCTGTGGGTCTCTCTGGATGGGAGCATCTGAAACATGACTAAATTGTAAATGTAGTGCATGATGATGTATTTTTTGTGTTTCCTGTTTGTACCCCAGGAAGAGTAGCCGCTGGGGATCCTAATAAAATACTCCATTGTACTGAATGTATCAGATAGAGATGATGTGATGATCAGTTTTCACCATTAGTCTGTTTTTGGCCCATTTATGAATGTGTTATTCAATGTGTTTCTATTGGATATAGTAGTAAAGGCCAAATTCATTTTTAAATATATATTTTTATAACTAAAGGGTTCCTAAAATTCAAAATCAATGGATTTGCCTCATGCTACCACTAGAGTGAAAGCACCGCCAGCATTCAAAAGTGACCAAAACATCAGCCAGGAAGCATAGGAACTGAGAAGTGGTCTGTGGTCACCACCTGCAGAACCACTTCTTTATTGGGGGTGTCTTGCTAATTGCCTATAATTTCCACCTGTTGTTTATTCCATTTGCACAACAGCATGTGAAATGTATTGTCAATCAGTGTTGCTTCCTAAGTGGACAGTTTGATTTCACAGATGTGTGATTGACTTGGAGTTACATTGTGTTGTTTAAGTGTTCCCTTAATTTTTTCGAGCAGTGTAGATTTTTTCAGCAGGATTATGCCCCATGCAACAAGCCTTGTCCAGGAATGGTTCCAAGAACATGACAGTGAATTCAGTTTACTGCAGTGGCCTGCTGAGTCACCAGATCTCAATCCAATTGTGCATCTGTGGGAGGAGATGGAACGAGCTATTCGGAGTAGAGATCCACTCCCAGCCAACCTGACACAACTGTGGGAAGCATTGCAGTCAACAAGGGCCAGCATCCCTGTGGAATGCTCTCAACACCTTGGAGAGTCCATGCCCCGACGAATTGAGGCTATTCTGAGGACAAGGGGGGGGTGCAACTCAATATTAGGAAGGTGTTCCTAATGTTTTGTACACTCAGTGTATATCAGATAAAGATGTTGTGATGATCAGTTTTCAGCATTAGTTTGGGTGGATTATTTTATATTACTAAACAACTTTTATTAATTATAAAAAGGCTATGAATCGACTACTTGTATTTTTTAAATTCACTTTTAAAATTAGATTCATTATTTTATTCATTGATTATGAATGTATTTGGATAACTGTATTGAAGTTAATTGATCTGGCCGCAGGTAGCCTAGCGGTTAAGAGTGTTGGGCCAGTAACTGAAAGGTCGCTGGTTTGAATCCCGAGCCAACTAGGTGAAAAATCTGTTGTTGTGCCCTTGATCAAGGCAATTAACCCTAATTGGTCCTGTAAGTTGCTCTGGATAAGAGCATCTGCTAAATGACTCAAATGTAATGAAAAATACTGTTTGTACATTAATTTGATCTGGGCAACATCATTTTGTGTATAATTAAATGAAACAAACTGTTTTAAATCAAATAGTTAGTGTCTTACCCTGGCCAGAGGGACAGGGCCATAGTAGGCTAGACTATGTAGCTGCTGTTGTTAGTAGCCTGCAGTTTCCATGCAATACAGTATGTCAGATCGCTAGTTTTTAGGTGTATAGGCTTCTACATTCATGCAAGAGTTTTTGCTTGTGTCTGTCGGGAGTGATGTGTTATCAGGCTTGGTAAATAACTACAGGAGGGAAGTGGAGAGCGCTCCTTGAGCTTTGTGCCCGGTCCACGCGACATGGTCAAGAGACGCAAAGAGCCAGCATTAGCACTCCGATGTGAAGGACAGCTCTTACAAAAATGTACCATCGTAGTACAATGAACAACAACATTCCATTGTACTATGATGTTTTTTTTTACAAAATAAAACTAACAGAGAGAGGCCTGTAATTTTCATCATAGGTACACGTCAACTATGCAGACCCGTCGCCAGACCTCAGTCTTAAGGGGGGCATATGAAATGCATGGGAGGGCAGGGCACAATTATTATTAGCCTACAGTACATATATTTAATAATAAATTCCCTCAAGTGGGGGGGGCACAATCATTTTTGGGGGCGGGCCCGGCCCCCTATTGCCCGCCCATAGCGACGGGTGTGCAACTATGACAGACAAAATGAGAAAAATAAATCCAGAAAACCACATTGTAGGATTTTTAATGAATTTATTTGCAAATGATGGTGGAAAATAAGTATTTGGACAATAGCAAAAGTTTCTCAATACTTTGTTATATACCCTTTGTTGGCAATGACACAGGTCAAACGTTTTCTGTAAGTCTTCACAAGGTTTTCACACACTGTTGCTGGTATTTTGGCCCATTCCTCCATGCAGATCTCCTCTAGAGCAGTGATGTTTTGGGGATGTCGCTGGGCAACACAGACTTTCAACTACCTCCAAAGATTTTCTATGGGGTTGAGATCTGGAGACTGGCTAGGCCACTCCAGGACCTTGAAATGCTTCTTACGAAGCCACTCCTTCGTTGCCCGGGCGGTGTGTTTGGGATCATTGTCATGCTGAAAGACCCAGCCACATTTCATCTTCAATGCCCTTGCTGATGGAAGGAGGTTTTCACTCAAAATCTCACGATACATGGCCCCATTCATTCTTTCCTTTACACGGATCAGTCGTCCTGGTCCCTTTGCAGAAAAACAGCCCCAAAGCATGATGTTTCCACCCCCATGCTTCACAGTAGGTATGGTGTTCTTTGGATGCAACTCAGCATTCTTTGTACTCCAAACACGACGAGTTGAGTTTTTACCAACAAAAAAAAACATAAGAATCATTCATACTGTCAGATCTAATATGGAAGAACTGAATACAAAAGAGAAGGAGAGGTTGACCAGTACAAATTCATGTACTAATGTAATTTTTCATTGGCAGATCAATGCAGTTTTCCAAACATATTCATAATCCGTTTTTTTGTAAGATTTTAACTGAACACAAATATAAACACAACATTCAACAATTTTACAAGGGTACAGTTCATATAAGGAAATCAGTCAATTGAGATACATTCATTAGGCCCTAATCTATTTATATCACATGACAGGGGCCCACCCATCAGCCAATAAGAATGGTTTTTCCCCACTAAAAGCCTTTATTACAGATAGAAATACTCCTCAGTTTCATCAGCTGTCCGGGTGGCTGATCTCAGATGATCCTGCAGGTTAAGAAGCCAGATGTGGAGGTCCTGGGCTTGCACGGTTACACATGGTCTGCGGCTGTGAAGCCAGTTGGACGTTCTGCCAAATTCTCGGTAGAGAAATTTACATTAAATTCTCTGGCAACAGCTCTGGTGAACATTCCTGCTGTCAGCATGTCAATTGCGCACTCCCTCAAAATGTAGACATCTGTGGCATTGTGTTGTGACAAAACTGCACATTTCAGAGAGGCCTTTTATTGTACCCAGCACAAGGTGCACCTGTGTAATGATCATGCTGTTTAATCAGCTTCTTGACATGCCACACCTGTCAGGTGGATTGATTATCTTGGCAAAGGAGAAATGCTCAGTTGCAGATATTGAAACACATCTGTGCACCAAATTTGAGAGAAATAAGCTTTTTGTGCATATGGAAACTTTCTGGGATCTTTTATTTCAGCTCATGAAACATGGGACCAACACTTTATATGTCAAGTTTACATATTTTTTCAGTATAGTTTTAGAAGACAATTCACTAAACACGTAGTGATTTCATTTTAATTGTCACATGTTTGGTAAACAACAGGTGTAGACTAACAGTGAAATGTTGACCAACAATAAAGAACACAATACAACAATTATAATAATAGGAAAAAAGATTGTAGCATGAGGAATTAATACATGATGAGCAATGATAGCTTGGCTATATACATGGGGTGCCAATACCTAGTCAATGATAGCTTGGCTATATACAGTCGTGGTCAAAAGTTAAGAATGACACAAATATACATTTTCACAAAGTCTGCTGCCTCAGTTTTGATGATGTCAATTTGCATATACTCCAGAATGTTATGAAGAGTGATCAGATGAATTGCAAAGTCCCTCTTTGCCATGAAAATGAACTTAATCCCCAAAAAACATTTCCACTGTATTTCAGCCCTGCCACAAAAGGACCAGCTGACATCATGTCAGTGATTCTCTTGTTAACACAGGTGAGAGTGCTGACGAGGACAAGGCTGGAGATCACTCTGTCATGCTGATTGAGTTAGAATAACAGGCTGGAAGCTTTAAAAGGAGGGTGGTGCTTGAAATCATTGTTCTTCCTCTGTTAACCATGGTTACCTGCAAGGAAACACATGCCGTCATCATTGCTTTGCACAAAAAGGGCTTCACAGGCAAGGATATTGCTGGTAGTAAGATTGCACCTAAATCAACCATTTATCGGATCATCAAGAACTTCAAGGAGAGAGGTTCAATTGTTGTGAAGAAGGCTACAGGGCGCCCAAGAAAGTCCAGCAAGCGCCAGGACTGTCTCCTAAAGTTGATTCAGCTGCGGGATCGGGGCACCACCAATGCAGAGCTTGTTCAGGAATGGCAGCAGGCAGGTGTGAGTGCATCTGCACGCACAGTGAGGCGAAGACCTTTGGAGGATGGCCTGGTGTCAAGAAGGGCAGCAGGAAGCCACTTCTCTCCAGGAAAAACATCAGGGACAGACTGATATTCTGCAGGGAATACAGGGATTGGACTGCTGAGGACTGGGGTAAAGTCATTTTCTCTGATGAATCCCCTTTCCGATTGTTTGGGGCATCCGGAAAGAAGCTTGTCCGGAGAAGACAAGATGAGCGCTACCATCAGTCCTGTGTCATGACAACAGTAAAGCATCCTGAGACCATGCATGTGTGGGGTTGCTTCTCAGCCAAGGGAGTGGGCTCACTCACAATTTTGCCTAAGAACACAGCCATGAATTAAGAACGGTACCAACACATCCTCCGAGAGCAACTTCTCCCAACCATCCAAGAACAGTTTGGTGACGAACAATGCCTTTTCCAGCATGATGGAGCACCTTGCCATTAGGCAAAAGTGATAACTAAGTGGCTCTGAGAAAAAAAACATCAACATTTTGGGTCCATGGCCAGGAAACTCCCCAGACCTTAATCCCATTGAGAACTTGTGGTCAATCCTCAAGAGGCGGGTGGACAAACAAAAACCCACAAATTTGGACAAACTCCAAGCATTGATTATGCAAGAAGAAGTTAATTGACAGCATGCCAGGGCGGATTGCAGAGGTCTTGAAAAACACTGCAAATATTGACTCTCAGCATAAACTTAATGTAATTGTCAATAAAAGCCTTTGACACTTATGTAATGCTTGTCAATATACTTCAGCATACCATAGTAACATCTGACAAAAATATTTAAAAACACTGAAGCAGCAAACTTTGAAGACCAATACTTCTCAAAACGTTTGACCACAACTGTACATTGGGTGCCAATACCTAGTCAATAATAGCTTGGCTATATACAGTGCCTTCTGAAAGTATTCACACACCTTGACTTTTTCCACATTTTATTACGTTACAGCCTTATTCTAAAACGGATTAAATCGTTTTACCCCTCATCACTCTACACACAATACCCCATAATGTCAAAGCAAAATACAGGTTTTTAGAAGTTTTTCCTAATTTATTTATAAAAAACAGAAATATCAAATTTACATAAGTATTCAGACCCTTTACTCAGTACTTTCTTGAATCACCTTTGGCAGCGATTACAGCATCGAGTCTTCTTGGGTATGACGCTACAAGCTTGGCACACCTGTATTTGGGGAGTTTCATCCATTCTTCTCTGCAGATCCTCTCAAGCTCTGTCAGGTTGGATGGGGAGCGTTGCTGCACAGATATTTTCTAGTCTCTCCAGAGATGTTCAATCGGGTTCAAGTCTGGGCTCTGGCTGGGCCAGATGAACCTTCACCCCAGTCTGAAGTCCTGAGCGCTCTGGAGCAAGTTTTTATCAAGGATCTCTCTGTACTTTGCTCCGTTCATTATTCCCTCGATCCTGATTAGTCTCCCAGTCCCTGCCTCTGAAAAATATCTGCGTAGGTTGGCTTCTCTCCTTTATGTACACATTCATGTTGTTTTAAGTTGCCCAGTTGAGAGAAACTCTTCCCACAGTCAGAGCAGGAGTAAGGCTTTTCTCCTGTATGTACATGTTCATGTTGTTTTAAGTAGGCCAGTCGAGAGAAACTCTTCCCACAGTCAGAACAGGAGTAAGGCTTCTCCCCTGTATGCATACATTCATGTATTTTAAAGTGGCCCAGTCGAGAGAAACTCTTCCCACAGCCAGAGCAGGAATAAGGCTTCTCTCATGTGTGTATCCTTTGGTGCAATTTTAAGCTTTCCTGTCGAGAGAAATTCTTCCCGCAGTCAGAGCAGGAGTAAGGCTTCTCTCCTGTGTGTATACGTTCATGTGTTTTTAAGCTGCACAGTTGAGAGAAACTTGCCCCACAGTCAGAGCAGGAGTAAGGCTTTTCTCCTGTGTGTATCCTTTGGTGCAATCTTAACCTTTCCTGTCGAGAGAAATTCTTCCCACAGTCAGAGCAGGAGTAAGGCTTCTCTCCTGTGTGTTCTCTCTGATGAAGTTTTAGGTCAGTTGATGTTGTGAAGCATTTTACACAATCAGAGCAGGAGTAAGGCTTCTCTCCTGTATGTATACGTTCATGTTGTTTTAAGTAGGCCAGTCGAGAGAAACTCTTCCCACAGCCAGAGCAGGAATAAGGCTTCTCTCCTGTGTGTATCCTTTGGTGCAATTTTAAGCTTTCCTGTCGAGAGAAATTCTTCCCGCAGTCAGAGCAGGAGTAAGGCTTCTCTCCTGTATGTATACGTTCATGTGTTTTTAAGCTGCACAATTGAGAGAAACTTGCCCCACAGTCAGAGCAGGAGTAAGGCTTCTCTCCTGTGTGTGTTCTCTGATGAAGTTTTAGGTCAGTTGATGTTGTGAAGCATTTTACACAGTCAGAGCAGGAGTAAGGCTTCTCTCCTGTATGTATACGTTTGTGTATTTTTAATTTGCACAGTTGAGCGAAACTTGCCCCACAGTCAGAGCAGGAGTAAGGCTTCTCTCTTGTGTGCATCCTTTGGTGCAATGTTAAGCTTTCCTGTCGAGAGAAATTCTTCCCACAGTCAGAGCAGGAGTAAGGCTTCTCTCCTGTATGTATACGTTCATGTGTTTTTAAGCTAAACAGTTGAGAGAAATTTGCCCCACAGTCTGAGCAGGAATAAGGCTTCTCTCCTGTATGTATACGTTCATGTGTTTTTAAGTTGCCTAGTTGAGAGAAACTTGCCCCACAGTCAGAGCAGGAGTAAGGCTTCTCTCCTGTATGTATACGTTCATGTGTTTTTAAGCTGTACAGTTGAGAGAAACTTGCCCCACAGTCTGAGCAGGAATAAGGCTTCTCTCCTGTATGTATACGTTCATGTTGTTTTAAGTAGACCAGTCGAGAGAAACTCTTCCCACAGCCAGAGCAGGAATAAGGCTTCTCTCCTGTGTGTATCCTTTGGTGCAATTTTAAGCTTTCCTGTCGAGAGAAATTCTTCCCGCAGCCAGAGCAGGAGTAAGGCTTCTCTCCTGTGTGTATACGTTCATGTGTTTTTAAGTTGCCAGGTTTAGAGAAACTTGCCCCACAGTCAGAGCAGGAGTAAGGCTTCTCTCCTATGTGCACTCTCTGATGAACTGTCAGAGCCTTTGATGTTGTGAAATTCTTCCCACAGTCAGTACAGGAATTCAGATTCTCTCCTGTGTGTATTTGTAGGTGTATTTTTAACTTCGATAGAATTGAGAAACTCGCCTCACAATGTGGGCAGTGGTGAGACCTCTTAGCTTTGTGATCTACCTGCTGTTGCTTGCTGAATGTAGAGAATGTCTCAACATGGTCTCCTGTGTGAACAACATCAGAAGAACCAATCAGTTGGTGTGATATACATGTCAATCAAATGTATTTTATGAAGCCCTTTTTACATCAGAAGTTGTCACAAAGTGCTTTATAGAAACCCAGCCTAAAACCCCAAGAGCAAGCAATGCAGATGTAGAAGCCATATCATCCTCCACTCACTATCACAAGGGTTAGTAACTACACAGACTCATTTAATAGAACTTTAAAACATTGGCAGTTTGTCTACTTCACTTCTTTAGTCTACTCTCTGATCACTCCAGATAGCCCAGCGAATAAAACAAATGCTGGCAATACTGGTGTCAAACCTTGTAAGTGTCAGTAGCATGAAATAATATATACCTTCTCATTGAAACAGTTCATCATAAAACAGTTATACTGCAACTTTTCATGCACAGTGGGAAGTTGGAATGAATAACACAAACTTAGTTAGATAGAACCTGCTCTTACCATGAGAAACAGATTTCCCAATCTTCTCCTCCTCTTCTTCATCTTTAATGTTGACATTCAGCTCCAGTGTTTGACTGCAATCTTCCAGCTTCACTGATGCCATCTCTGGATCCTGCAGTGCAAACTGGGCACCACTGTCACAATCAGCACCCAGACTGTAGGTTTGGACTCAGTGTGGAAGGAGAGAGGCAGGCTGGGTTTGTCCTCACTATTGATGTTACCGGCCTCAGATTTAATTATAGTCGTCCTGTAGTAACAATGAGGAACAGACACAAAAAGTTATTGTCTTGACAGTTCTGGCACTTTCTTTATTCTCTAAAAATATATTATATTTCTTCTTGTTAAATCATCTAATTCAGTGCTTGACTTGGACTGAAATAGGTGCCGGTACTCATTTTGGGTGCCGGTACTGTTTATATTTAGGTGCAGGAGCTCCACAATACTGTTGAGCTAACATTCTATAAGAGGAACAGGAGCTCAAGCTTTTAGTAGGAGTAGTTCACTATTTTACAACTTTAAGTCATATATGTAAGGTTTGTATACAGGGGACGTCGGTCTGTACTCAAGATTCAAAGGTACAGTGGGGGAAAAAAGTATTTAGTCAGCCACCAATTGTGCAAGTTCTCCCACTTAAAAAGATGAGAGGCCTGTAATTTTCATCATAGCTACACGTCAACTATGACGGACAAAATGAGAAAAAAAATCCCAGAAAATCACATTGTAGGATTTGTAATGAATTTATTTGCAAATTATGGTGGAAAATAAGTATTTGGTCAATAAAAAAAGTTTCTCAATACTTTGTTATATACCCTTTGTTGGCAATGACACAGGTCAAACGTTTTCTGTAAGTCTTCACAAGGTTTTCACACACTGTTGCTGGTATTTTGGCCCATTCCTCCATGCAGATCTCCTCTAGAGCAGTGATGTTTTGGGGCTGTCACTGGGCAACACGGACTTTCAACTCCCTCCAAAGATTTTCTATGGGGTAGAGATCTGGAGACTGGCTAGGCCACTCCAGGACCTTGAAATGCTTCATACGAAGCCACTCCTTCGTTGCCCGGGCGGTGTGTTTGGGATCATTGTCATGCTGAAAGACCCAGCCACATTTCATCTTCAATGCCCTTGCTGATGGAAGGAGGTTTTCACTCAAAATCTCACGATACAGTGGGGAAAAAAAGTATTTAGTCAGCCACCAATTGTGCAAGTTCTCCCACTTAAAAAGATGAGAGAGGCCTGTAATTTTCATCATAGGTACACGTCAACTATGACAGACAAATTGAGGGGGAAAAATCCAGAAAATCACATTGTAGGATTTTTAATGAATTTATTTGCAAATTATGGTGGAAAATAAGTATTTGGTCACCTACAAACAAGCAAGATTTCTGGCTCTCACAGACCTGTAACTTCTTCTTTATGAGGTTCCTCTGTCCTCCACTCGTTACCTGTATTAATGGCACCTGTTTGAACTTGTTATCAGTATAAAAGACACCTGTCCACAACCTCAAACAGTCACACTCCAAACTCCACTATGGCCAAGACCAAAGAGCTGTCAAAGGACACCAGAAACAAAATTGTAGACCTGCACCAGGCTGGGAAGACTGAATCTGCAATAGGTAAGCAGCTTGGTTTGAAGAAATCAACTGTGGGAGCAATTATTAGGAAATGGAAGACATACAAGACCACTGATAATCTCCCTCGATCTGGGGCTCCACGCAAGATCTCACCCCGTGGGGTCAAAATGATCACAAGAACGGTGAGCAAAAATCCCAGAACCACACGGGGGGACCTAGAGAATGACCTGCAGAGAGCTGGGACCAAAGTAACAAAGCCTACCATCAGTAACACACTACGCCGCCAGGGACTCAAATCCTGCAGTGCCAGACGTGTCCCCCTGCTTAAGCCAGTACATGTCCAGGCCCGTCTGAAGTTTGCTAGAGTGCATTTGGATGATCCAGAAGAGGTTTGGGAGAATGTCAAATGAAACCAAAATAGAACTTTTTGGTAAAAACTCAACTCGTCGTGTTTGGAGGACAAAGAATGCTGAGTTGCATCCAAAGAACACATTACCTACTGTGGAGCATGGGGGTGGAAACATCATGCTTTGGGGCTGTTTTTCTGCAAAGGGACCAGGACGACTGATCCGTGTAAAGGAAAGAATGAATGGGGCCATGTATCATGAGATTTTGAGTGAAAACCTCCTTCCGTCAGCAAGGGCATTGAAGATGAAACATGGCTGGGTCTTTCAGCATGACAATGATCCCAAACACACCGCCCGGGCAACGAAGGAGTGGCTTCGTAAGAAGCATTTCAAGGTCCTGGAGTGGCCTAGCCAATCTCCAGATCTCAACCCCATAGAAAATCTTTGGAGGGAGTTGAAAGTCCATGTTGACCAGCGATAGCCCCAAAACATCACTGCTCTAGAGGTGATCTGCATGGAGGAATGGGCCAAAATACCAGCAACAGTGTGTGAAAACCTTGTGAAGACTTACAGAAAACATTTGACCTGTGTCATTGCCAACAATGGGTATATAACAAAGTATTGAGAAACTTTTGTTATTGACCAAATACTTATTTTCCACCATAATTTACAAATAAATTCATTAAAAATCCTACAATGTGATTTTCTGGATTTGTTTTTCTCATTGTCTGTCATAGTTGACGTGTACCTATGATGAAAATTACAGGCCTCTCATCTTTTTAAGTGGGAGAACTTGCACAATTGGTGGCTGACTAAATACTTTTTTTCCCCACTGTACATGGCCCCATTCATTCTTTCCTTTACACGGATCAGTCGTCCTGGTCCCTTTGCAGAAAAACAGCCCCAAAGCATGATGTTTCCACCCCCATGCTTCACAGTAGGTATGGTGTTCTTTGGATGCGACTCAGCATTCTTTGTCCTCCAAACACGACAAGTTGAGTTTTTACCAAAAAGTTATATTTTGGTTTGATCTGACCATATGACATTCTCCCAATCCTCTTCTGGATCATCCAAATGCACTCTAGCAAACTTCAGACGGGCCTGGACATGTACTAGCTTAAGCAGGGGGACATGTCTAGCACTGCAGGATTTGAGTCCCTGGCGGCGTAGTATGTTACTGATGGTAGGCTTTGTTACTTTGGTCCCAGCTCTCTGGAGGTCATTCACTAGGTCCCCCCGTGTGGTTCTGGGATTTTTGCTCACCGTTCTTGTGATCATTTTGGCCCCACGGGGTGAGATCTTGCGTGGAGCGCCAGATCGAGGGAGATTATCAGTGGTCTTGTATGTCTTCCATTTCCTAATAATTGCTCCCACAGTTGATTTCTTCAAACCAAGCTGCTTACCTATTGCAGATGCAGTCTTCCCAGTCTGGTGCAGGTCTACAATTTTCTTTCTGGTGTCCTTTGACAGCTCTTTGGTCTTGGCCATAGTGGAGTTTGGAGTGTGACTGTTTGAGGGTGTGGACAGGTGTCTTTTATACTGATAACAAGTTCAAACAGGTGCCATTAATACAGGTAACGAGTGGAGGACAGAGGAGCCTCTTAAAGAAAAAGTTACAGGTCTGTGAGAGCCAGAAATCTTGCTTGTTTGTAGGTGACCAAATACTTATTTTCCACCATAATTTGCAAATAAATTCATTAAAAATCCTACAATGTGATTTTCTGGATTTTTTTTCTCTCAATTCGTCTGTCATAGTTTACGTGTACCTATGATGAAAATGACAGACCTCTCTCATCTTTTTAAGTGGGATAACTTGCACAATTGGTAGCTGACTAAATACTTTGTTTCCCCACTGTATATGTTTTGACCATGACAGTTTACAATCAAAGGTAATGCCAAGTAATTTAGTCTCCTCAACTTGTTCAACAACCACACCATTCATTACCAGATTCAGCTGAGGTCTAGAACTTAGGAAATGATTTGTACCAAATACAGTGCTCTTAGTTTTAGATGTTCAGGGTCAGTTTATTACTGGCCACCCATTCCAAAACAGACTACACTGGTGTCATCCATGCAAGTCTCAGTAGCATTAAATAACATCTACCTTCTCATTGAAACAGTTAATCATGAAACAGTTCTACTGCAACTTTTCATGCACAGTGGGAAGTTGGAAGGAACCTGCTCTTACCATGAGAAACAGATTTCCCAATCTTCTCTTCCTCTTCTTCATCTTTAATGTTGACATTCAGCTCCAGTGTTTGACTGCAGTCTTCCAGCTTCACTGGTGCTATTTCTGGTACCTGCGGTGCAAACTGGACTCGACTGTCAATCAGGACCCAGTGACTGTAGGTTTGGACTCAGTGTGGAAGGAGAGAGGCAGGCTGGGTTTGTCCTCACTGTTGATGTTACAGGCCTCAGACTTAATCCTAGTCGGCCTGTAGTAATAAAGAGAAACAGACAACAGTCTTGACAGTTCTGGAACTTTATTTATCCTCAAAAAATATATTATATTTCTTCTTGTTCAATTACCTAATTTCAACAGATCAGGTAGCTAAACAATGACAAAACAACATTCATTCACATTAGACAAGTGCACAAAAATTACACAAAGCAACTGCAGAAATGAATAAATGACTCAAAAACTATTTAGGACAAGGTTACAGTTTGTTTTAGGCAGCACTATGAGCTATTTTCCTTAATAACCTTATCTTCACTGTATTTTTTCACTCAAAAATAATAATATTCACGGACGGCCAGGGACACACTCCAACACTCAAACGTCATTTACAAACGCAGTATTTGTGTTTAGTGAGTCCGCCAGATCAGGGGCAGTAGGGGTGACAATGCGTGATATTGATAGGTGAGTGAATTGGACCATATTGCTGTCCTGCCTGAGCATTCGAAATGTAACGAGTACTTTTGGGTGTCAGGGAAAATGTATGGGAGTAAAAAGTACAACTTTTCATTAGGAATGTAGTGGAGTAAAAGTTGTCAGAAAATATAAATAGTAAAGTACAAATACCCCAAAACGACTTCAGTAGTACTTCAAAGCCTTTTTACTTTTACATTTCAGTCATTTAGCAGAAGCTCTTATCCAGAGTGACTTACAGTAGTGAGTGCACACATTTTTCATACTGGTCCCCAGTGGGAATCGAACCCACAACCCTGGCGTTGCAAGCGCCATGCTCTATTAACTGAGCCACACAGGACTACTTAGTTACTTTACACCACTGCCAATTGTATTTCCCGTTCACACCATAGTAACAATTATAGATAAAGATAGAAACAACTGAATGTGTCTGAATATTAGTACACATGTAGAAAACTGATAAACATTACATTCAACTTCAAAACAGTAGTGCAACCGTGAAATTGTCTCTCTCTAATGCACCTGCACTTATTTGACAGTGAGAGACAGAATAACAACAACAAAAATCCAGAAAAACGCATGTCAAAAATGTTATAAATTGATTTGCATTTTAAATTAGGGAAATAAGTATTTGACCCCTCTGCAAAACATGACTTATTACTTGGTGGCAAAACCCTTGTTGGCAATCACAGAGGTCAGACGTTTCTTGTAGTTGGCCACCAGGTTTGCACACATCTCAGGAGGGATTTTGTTCCACTCCTCTTTGCAGATCTTCTCCCAGTCATTAAGGTTTCGAGGCTGACGTTTGGCAACTCGAACCATCAGCTCAATCCACAGATTTTCTATGGGATTAAGGTCTGGAGACTGACTAGGCCACTCCAGGACCTTAATGTGCTTCTTCTTGAGCCACTCCTTTGTTGCCTTGGCCGTGTGTTTTGGGTCATTGTCATGCTGGAATACCCATCCACAACCCATTTTCAATGCCCTGGCTGAGGGAAGGAGGTTCTCACCCAAGATTTGACGGTACATGGCCCCGTCCATCGTCCCTTTGATGTGGTGAAGTTGTCCTGTCCCCTTAGCAGAAAAACACCCCCAAAGTGAGTGGTGCAGTGGTCTAAGGCACTGCATCGCAGTGCTAACTGTGCCACTAGAGATCCTGGTTCGAATCCAGGCTCTGTCGCAGCCGGCCGCGACCGGGAGACTCAAGGGCGGCGCACAATTGGCCCAGCGTTGTCCAGGGTAGGGGAGGGAATGGCCGGCAGGGATGTAGCTCAGTTTATAGAGCATGGCGTTTGCAACGGCAGGGTTGTGGGTTCGATTCCCACGGGGGGCCAGTATAAAAAAAAGATGTATTCACTAACTGTAAGTCGCTCTGGATAAGAGCGTCTGCTAAATGACTAAAATGTAAATGTAAAGCATAATGTTTCCACCTCCATGTTTGACGGTGGGGATGGTGTTCTTGGGGTCATAGGCAGCATTTCTCCTCCTCCAAACACGTTGAGTTGATGCCAAAGAGCTCGATTTTGGTCTCATCTGACCACAACACTTTCACCCAGTTCTCCTCTGAATCATTCAGATGTTCATTGGCAAACTTCAGACGGCCCTGTATATGTGCTTTCTTGAGCAGGGGGACCTTGCGGGCGCTGCAGGATTTCAGTCCTTCACGGCGTAGTGTGTTACCAATTGTTTTCTTGGTGACTATGGTCCCAGCTGCCTTGAGATCATTGACAAGATCCTCCCGTGTAGTTCTGGGCTGATTCCTCACCGTTCTCATGATCATTACAACTCCACGAGGTGAGATCTTTTATGGAGCCCCAGGCTGAGGGATATTGACAGTTATTTTGTGTTTCTTCCATTTGCGAATAATCGCACCAACTGTTGTCACCTTCTCACCAAGCTGCTTGCCGATGGTCTTGTAGCCCATTCCAGCCTTGTGTGGGTCTACAATATTGTCCCTGACATCCTTGGAGAGCTCTCTGGTCTTGGCCATGGTGGAGAGTTTGGAATCTGATTGATTGATTGCTTCTGTGGACAGGTGTCTTTTATACAGGTAACAAACTGAGATTAGGAGCACTCCCTTTAAGAGTGTGCTCCTAATCTCAGCTCGTTACCTGTATAAAAGACACCTGGGAGCCAGAAGTCTTTCTGTTTGAGAGGGGGTCAAATACTTATTTCCCAATTTATAACATTTTTGACATGCGTTTTTCTGGATTCATTTTGTTATTCTGTCTCTCGCTGTTCAAATAAACCTACCATTAAAATTAGACTGATCATTTCTTTGTCAGTGGGCAAAAGTACAAAATTAGCAGGGGATCAAATACTTTTTTCCCTCACTGTATGTTTGTGAAAGTGATGAGTATTGACGTTTCTCAATGTTAAAACAGAGCATCGGAATTGTAGTTTACACAGAGCCAAATGTGGACGAATGTAATGGCTGAAAAGCCTACATACGGAGAAGGGATTTTGAGAGCTACTGCACTGAAGTCCGTTGATGGGCAAATAGCAGCTATTTCTCAATGCTTGAAATGCATATAATAGTAACTTAGAGCACCCCCAGAAAACATTCCCAAATTAGAAACTCATAAATCAATTTTTATAATACTGTAATATTGTTCTAAAAGTTGGGTTTGAGGTTCTCCAAATCAAATACTAAAACGTATAGTCCAACTTGGTGCGCACCAGTTTACCATGGACTGTAGGCTACAGCAGGCTCACCATTTACGATCTTGCTTTAGGGCCTTTCCGGCCGTCTTCGTGGTTATATGCAGGAAGCATAAATTGTACCATTGTAAGCTAATAAATACTTTTCCAAGTTAGATCTCATGTATATTTATGCAATAAGGCCAGAGGGGGTGTGTTATATAGTCAATATACCACGGCTAAGGGCTGTTAGGCACGATGCAATGCCTCAGTCGCCTAATTGCTATTATAAACTGGTTACCAACATATGTAGAACAGTAAAAAATATATATATATTTTGTCATACCTGTGGTGTATGTCTGATACACCACGGCTTTCAGCCAATCAGCATTCAGGGCTCGAACAACCCCGACCACACAATGTATATTTACTACAGTAAAATAATATACTGCACCAACTACATAAATATCTGATAGGGGCCATTATCTTCTATGTGGACTTTAAACGAACATCAGAATAGACGACGCCATTTTAACAGCTCGTAAGATTATAAATTTTTACACAAAACCAATAACATGTCAAACGAACACAGAAATCTCAAATGGTTTATTTTATTAATTTACTTTGACGAAATTATGTACATTCACTCAGACAAATCGCAAATCTCTAGCTATGTGACTTGTAAAATAGTTTTTTTCACGTTCTTTCACTCACTCCGTTTGACACAAAAATAACACATCAAACCTTTACCAAACGGGAGAATACCTTGACGTATATGTTAACTAGCATGTTATGACATGTTCTTTCGATATTAGAAAGTTTAAACGTGCTATTACATACCTCTAGTAATAAATAGAAACGGACACAAAGGTTATCTTCTTGACTGCACAGTTCTGGCGCTTTCTTTATTGTGAAGAATGGTGCCCGCCTGCCCGGAACTTCCTGTTCCCCTGTACCACAGTGCAACGGTCCGTGCATTCCGGGATCAGATTACAACATTTCATTAAATAACTAAAAAAGTGTAAACTGTAGCAATTTATTTCCCTTTATAGTTTATTAGCCTAAGCATGACCTTCATCCAAATAATTTCTCTAGGATTGGAACCGGTTCAGGGAACAGAACCGAAAAAGAACATCAAAAATAACCGGAAACTAAAGTGTTCTATACTTTTCAGGAACAGCAGTTATTTTAAAAGCATGGGATCCAGGTAATAACCTTATTTTACTTTCCGGGTATTTTTTTCCAGTCCCACAAAAATCGCAACAAAGCTCACTCTAGAAACATATTCCAGTTTCTGCCTGCCAGCTGGAATGGAAATATTTGCCAGTGGGTGTGCGTGTGGAAACTACCTGCTCCTCCCCTCTGAAGTATAGGTTACTGTATCCTACTGACAACGTTACAAGCATGATTCAGAAATTAGGGAGATATGTTTAATTTGAGAAAAAGCGCTTCAAGGCAAGCTTTCTCTATCCTCTAACGAGCTCTCCACACCCGCAAAATGTGGCACCTTATACTGTGATTGGCAGCACAGTGTGCTCTGAATGATTTTCCTATACAGATACTCTGTGGTGTACTAGTGTATTTATTCTCCCACTTGGATATCACTTCCACAGGCTTTAAATTGAGGGCCAGGTTGTCAGGATGGGTAATGTACTGTACACATTAATTACAAGTACTCCTAAAGATACACTTCATTTTAACTAGCTAAATCCTGTGTAACAACTAGTAATTACATTGTACTTGGCAAACATTACATGTACTATGCTTTGAAATAGTGTCTTATTCTTCATCTGGGATTTGGATTTGTAAAATGTATTACAAAATGTATTTAATATATGTCTGATCAGGCTCAGGTAGCATCAGGTTTGTATTTTCATGCTGATCAAAGCTCTAATCAAATCCAGACATTTATAAGCGTTATAATGCTTTTGAATGACACTTCCGGTTTTGGCGGAAAATACCGGGTTACCCGGGAGAAGAGTGATTTATTCTCGGGATGGAACATTTGTATAATACCGAGGAAATATTAAACCCTGATGCGCATACCAGTTGATTCACAAGACACCAACTAAGTAACTTACATATACGGTATCTTCATTAGGCCTAATGGCATTTCATGTCCATGATAGGAAGTTTGTTGTAGTGACTCAGTAAGGCTAATTGTAAAAGTAACCCTCTAAAGTGCCATGTTTGTACAGTTTATTATGTGGAGGAAACATTTAGGCAGCCAGGACCATACACCAGGACCGCTCCGTAGGCCGCACTGTAGGCCTAGCTCTTACTGCAGTCCAGTGCCATGGACATCTTTGAAGTTTGGCCTCTAGTAATTTAGGAGGGCAACTTTATGAAGGCCTATTCACCCTGGTCTTATCGTACAAGGCTCTACAGACATGTAAAATAAAAACAGGCTATTTTTATTGTTCATATTATTTGCGTTGATGATGTATTGAAGTCAAGTGGTTAAACATTCCAATGCGACGGTCAGTGGAACACTTGCGGCACCAAGTGGACACTTGCTCAGTTCCCTTGTGGCATCAACGCTACCAGAGATATTTTATATAAGATCAAATGTTATGTCAATATTATTATCTCTAAATTGATTCCCCCACCCGTATTTCATATATTATTTTTCCGATTTAGCTGTTAATCTGGATTTAATTTATAAACACTTTCTGTCATTTCCGATTGGAGGGCAGATGACCACGTGACTTACGAACCTACACATTTGTTACTTTGTAACAGTCAAAAGTGGTTGTTCCCAACGTTGATCAACTCCCAATCTATGCCAAGATTTTTTTAAAGCATTATCTTTAAAGCATTATCACTGTACCATTTACACCCTGTATCCTGTGCGTGTGACGAATAAACATTGATTTGATTAGATGATTAACGCACCATTCACATCAGCTATCATAGTCAATATAACAGTGACTGACTTCACCATCACTTTCTAGCCATCATTGATATTCCCTGAACCGGTTCTACCTAGCATGTTATGAAATGTTCCTTTTATATTAGAAAGTTGAAACGTGCTATTACATAACTGTAGTAATACATTTGAAACGGACACAACAGCTATTGTCTTTACAGCACAGTTTTAGTTCTTTTTTCTTTATCTGAAGAATGGTGCCCGCCTGACCACTGAGGTATAAGAGGTAGAGACGGTCTCCAAGATGGCCGACCGTTGTTTTCAACGTAATCTACTCACGTTCGCATCAGGCCAGGGTTCTGGTTGGAAAGTAGCCATCCTATGTACCTAGAGGAGACTGGCGGTAGGGTCCTATGGGGTAACTCGCCCCCCCCTAAGAACAATGTCTAATTACTTACACACACAAAAAAAAAATTGGTGGGGGGATTATGTGGATGCAGGTCATGCTTAGGCTAATAAACTATAAAGGGAAATAAATTGCTACAGTTTACACTTTTTTAGTTATTTAATGAAATGTTGTTTTTAGAAAAGGGGCGTTTTTTTAAGTCGCAGGGTAAGTGCCCCCCTTGGGGCAGAAATCTTTCAGATTGAGAGGGGGTCATATACTTATTTCCCTCATTAAAATGCAAATCAATTTATAACATTTTTGACATGCATTTTTCTGGATTTTTGTTGTTGTTATTCTGTCTCTCACTGTTCAAATAAACCTACCATTAAAATTATAGACTGATCATGTCTTTGTCAGTGGGCAAACGTACAAAACCAGCAGGGGATCAAATACTTTTTTCCCTCACTGTATACCTTGTTATTAGCTTGTACCTATAATTGTTGATCAGTCAGGTAGCATGTTAACTAACTACCAATACACTGCTTGAAACTATAATTGTTCAGAATGTGTAAGTTTACTAGTTAATAAGAAAATAAATAAAATGTAATTGTTCAATAATGTGTAATGTGTAATTGTTCAATAATTCAATGTGTTGTGTTTAAAAATAAAAATATCTGATCATATAAATGTGTTGCATTTCAAATTACTTTTACAAATAAAAATATGTGATAATAAACAAACAAATCTAAACTAACAAATGTCAAATAATATTTGTAGGCAAGATGGCCAGTCAATTTGAATAACGTTATTGTGTATTCTACGTAATGACGCAATTTTATGTTATAACGAAAAATGTATGCACTCACTAACTGCAAGTCGGTCTGGATAAGAGCGTCTGCTAAATGACTAAAATGTAAAAATATAAAATAATATGCCATTTAGCAGACGCTTTTATCCAAAGCGACTTACAGTCATGCGTGCATACATTTTTGTGTATGGGTGGTCCCGGGGATCGAACCCACTACCTTGGCGTTACAAGCGCCGTGCTCTACCTGCTGAGCTACAGAGGACCGTGTAAATGTAATGATGTCATCACGCAATGACATCACAACGTCATTTAGCAACTTTTAGCAACAAATTGACCTGCCTCTAACAACTTCCCCTGAAAATTAGTTGGCAACCCTGCAGGGGAGTTGCTCTTTCAACTTTCAAATTTCTCTTAGACTTTCCAACATAATAATAGCCACATGGGCACATCAGGAAATATACCACACATTTTGTTTTACAGGAAATTCTACCCAGGACATACATTTTATTTCCAGTATGAGGGTGAAGAAAGAAATCCCCCTTGGTCATCACATTACAGTTCTCACAATGATTTGAGGGGAGGGTGGATAGGAAATGCTGAGGGGGAACATATTCATCTGCTCTTACTAGGCTGTCCTTTAGGTTTCTAGCATGTTTAAAAGAGAATTGAGAGATATTCTGAAAAGGCCGGCCCACAGAGGGATCCCAGTCCTAAATAGAAGTCAGAGATCAAACTCCTGGTTCTCCCCTGTTCCTTCCACACGCCCTCCCATTGTACTGTATGTATGAACACATTTTGAACAATGGCTGCCTAAAATGCTGTGGTGCTTACAAACACAACAGGAAAGGTTGTGGTAGACGTGGGCCATCACAGGTGAGTTCACAGCTCTTTTACTCTGAGCATTCATATCAATGACTCACCCTCAGATGGACCATCAATGCCAGAGTTCTACAAGACTGTTTCCATAATCAACTGGGCATTTCAACAGTCTGTCCCTCAATATAGTCCTGGGCATATATTATTTATCTTACTATTGTTATAACTGCTAACTTTTTAGCATTTGTGGCACAAATCCACTGCAAGTCAATGGTATGTATACAGTCACAGTGAAAGTCTACACACCCCTTTACATTTTGCAAGCTTAAATCTTAATAGAGATTCAATATAGTGTTTATCCTGCCGACCTACAAAAACTATTCCACATTCTCAGTGTAAGAAAATTGTAGAACAATTTTACTTCTAAACATATCCAGTAGTTTTGATTACATATATTTTCACACCCCATGAAACAGTTCTACAGCATCTGTACATGTGTGTTGTGGCTTGTAACTTGCTAGGTAGCAGTTTAAGACATGGTATGAATCCTAATCAACCCATCCAATGTGAGTACATGTTGAAGTACAGTAGATTAATAAAGCTACAGTACTGCAGCTGGTGACAAAGCTGCATATATTGAAAAAGCTTGTTAGTGCATAGGTCAAATGTATCTTTGTGATATTAATTTCAGGTCTTTTTTTTACAGCTTTAGACAAACACTAAATATTTAACTTAAAACATAGTTTTGTTGTATTTAATGATAGAGAAGAGAAGAGTTTGACCAACACAGATTCATGTCCAATCTTTGAGGACATGTCTACATTGTTAGAGTGGTCACATGCCAATCTGTTCCATATAATAGACAGTCTTTGGAACAGTGGAAAGCTACATGGCCCCTTGGTTGTTGCTAAGCAGGCATTCTTCTTCTATGGTGTTTATTGGTGGTGTTCAGAACAACGTTAAAGGTGCATCACTGCCACCTTCTGGGCTGGAGTGTGATAGAGACATGTGGTTCTGCCCTGGTGAGATCACAGGGTCAGAGAAAACTCCTGAATGTGGTCATACCAAAACACTCCAGGCACTCAGCCCATAAGAGCCATTCATACTGTCAGATCTAATATGGAAGAACTGAATACAAAAGAGACGGAGAGGTTGACCAGTACAAATTCATGCACTAATGTTATTTTTCATTGGCAGATCAATGCAGTTTTCCAAACATAAAATCTTACAAAACAACTGATGATGATTAACTAACTGAACAAAAATATAAACACAACATTCAACAATTTTACTGGGGTACAGTACATATAAGGAAATCAGTCAATTGAAATACACTCATTAGGCCCTAATCTATGGATTTCACATGACAGGGGCCCACCCATCAGCCAATAAGAATGATTTTCCCCCACTAAAAGGGCTTTATTACAGATAGAAATACTCCTCAGTTTCATCAGCTGTCCGGGTGGCTGATCTCAGATGATCCTGCAGGTGAAGAAGTCAGATGTGGAGGTCCTGGGCTTGCACGGTTACATGTGGTCTGCGGCTGTGAAGCCAGTTGGATGTTCTGCCAAATTCTCGGTAGAGAACAGCTCTTGTGAACATTCCTGCAGTCAGCATGCCAATTGTGCACTCCCTCAAAATGTAGACATCTGTGGCATTGTGTTGTGTGACAAAACTGCACATTTCAGAGTGGCCTTTTATTGTACCCAGCACAAGGTGCACCTGTGTAATGATCATGCTGTTTAATCAGCTTCTTGATATGCCACAACTCGCAGGTGGATTGATTATCTTGGCAAAGGAGAAATGCTCACTAACAGATATGGAAACAAATTTGTGCACCAAATTTGAGAGAAATAAGCTTTTTGTGTGTATGGAACATTTCTGGGATCTTTTATTTCAGCTCATGAAACATGGGACCAACACTTTACATGTCAAGTTTATATATTTTTTCAGTATAGTTTTAGAAGACAATTAACTAAATACGTAGTCATTTCATTTTGTCACATGTTTGGTAAACAACAGGTGTAGACTAACAGTGAAATGTTGACCAACAATAGAGAACACAATACAACAATTATAATAATAGGAAAAAGATTGTAGCACAAGGAATTAATACACGATGAGCAATGGTAGCTTTGTTATATACATGGGGTGCCAATTCCTAGTCAATGATAGCTTGGCTATATACATGGGGTGCCAATACCTAGTCAATGGTAGCTTGGCTATATACATGGGGTGTCAATACCTAGTCAATGGTAGCTTGGCTATATACATGGGGTGCCTATTCCTAGTCAATGGTAGCTTGGCTATATACATGGGGTGCCAATACCTAGTCAATGATAGCTTGGCTATATACATGGGGTGCCAATACCTAGTCAATGATAGCTTGGCTATATACATGGGGTGCCAATACCTAGTCAATGATAGCTTGGCTATATACAGTGCAATCTGAAAGTATTCAGACCCCTTGACTTTTACCACATTTTATTACGTTACAGCCATATTCTAAAATTGATTTAACAGTTTTTTCCCCTCATCAACCTACACACAATACCCCATAATGTCAAAGCAAAAGACAGGTTTTTAGTTGTTTTTCCTAATTTATTAATAAAAAACGGAAATATCAAATATACATAAGTATTCAGACCCTTTACTCAGTACTTTCTTGAAGCACCTTTGGCAGTGATTATAGCATCGAGTCTTCTTGGGTATGATGTTACAAGCTTGGCACACCTGTATTTGGGGAGTTTCTTCAATTCTTCTCTGCAGATCCTCTCAAGCTCTATCAGGTTGGATGGGGAGCGTTGCTGCACAGCTATTTTCTGGTCTCTCCGGAGATGTTAAATCGGGTTCAAGTCTGGGCTCTGGCTGGGCCAGGTGAACCTTCGCCCCAGTCTGAAGTCCTGAGCGCTCTGGAGCAGGTTTTCATCAAGGATCTCTCTGTACTTTGCTCTGTTCATTATTCCCTCGATCCTGACTAGTCTCCCTGCCTCTGAAAAGCATCTGCACAGCATGATACTGCCACGATCATGCTTCACCGTAGGCATGGTGCCTGGTTTCCTCCAGACGTGACGCTTGACATTCAGGCCAAAGAGTTCAATCTTGGTAACATCAGACCAGAGAATCTTGTTTGTCATGGTCAGAGTCCTTTAGGTGCCTCTTGGCAAACTCCAAGCGGGCTGAACTCTGGAGCTCTGTCAAAGTGATCATTGGGTTCTTGGTCACCTTCCTGACCAAGGCCCTTCTCCCCCGATTGCTCAGGTTGGCCGGGCGGACAGCTCTAGGAAGAGTCTTGGTGGTTCCAAACTTCTTCCATTTAAGAATGATGGAGGCCACGGTTCTCTTGGGGACCTTCAATGCTGCAGAAATGTTTTGGTACCCTTCCCCAGATCTGTGCCTCGATACAATCCTGTCTCGGAGATTTACGGTCAATTCCTTCGACCTCATGGCTTGGTTTTTGCTCTGACATGCACTGTCAACTGTGGGATGTTATATAGACAGGTGTGTGCCTTTTCAAACCATGTCCAATCAATTGAATTTATCTCAGGTGGACTCCAATCAAGTTGTAGAAACATCTAAAGGAAGATGAATGGAAACAGGATGCACCTGAGCTAAATTTTGAGATTCATTTTATTTCTAATAAATTTGCAAAAATGTCTAAACCTGTTTTCGCTTTGTCATTATGGGGTATTGTGTGTAGATTAATGAGGGAATTTTAATTTTTAAAATAAATTTTACAATAAGGCTGTAACGTATTTTCTTGTTGAAAAAGTCAAGGGGTCTGAATACTTTCAGAATGCACTGTATAGACACTAACTATTTCACTTTAAACAGTTTGTTATATTTATGCACAAGAGAAGAAGAGGTTGCCCAGCACAAACTCATGTACAAACATGAATTTTCATTACATATTTGTAATTTAGCAGATGCTCTTATCCAGAGCGACTTATAGGACCAATTGGGGTTAATTGCCTTGCACAAGGCCACAATGACAGATTTTGGACCTAATTGGCACGGGATTCAAACCAGCGACCTTTTAGTTACTGGCCCAACACTCTTAACCGCTAGGCTACCTCCAGCCAGATCAATTAACTTCAATACAGTTATTCAAATACATTCATCATCAATTACTAAAATAATTAATCTGGTATTAAAAGACAATTTCATAAACACAAGTAGTCGATTCATAGCCTGTTTATCATTAAACAAAAGATGTTTAGTAATAAAAAATAATCCACCCAAACTAATGCTAAAAACGGATCATCACAGTCTTTATCTGATATACACTGAGTGCACAAAACATTAGGAACACCTTCCTAATATTGAGTTGCAACCCCCTTTGAGTTCGAGTTGATTTATTCTTGCTCACCGATAAAACGGAATAAATGCAGAATTTACATGACTAATAACTACAAAACACTCGTTTTAAAATACATAACACAATACGTGACATAAGTAGAATACAGAACGCTTGATGGAAATTGAAATATTAAAATGTGATTTTAAAAAAAGATTTTGGGAGTTATTATGCGGTCTGATAGCAGTGGGTAGAGTGGCGTTTCGCAAGCGGTTTGTACGGGCAGTTAGACAGGACAGTTTGTGGCTGTTTCTCAGGAGCCTGGTGGTGCAGTTACCTCTTCTTGGAGGGAGAAGGTCATTCAGTGGATGGTCAAGAGTGTGCATGTCCTTCACCAGGTGCACTGCAGCCTGTTCTCGCCTGCTCTGCAGTGACGGGAGCTGTGGTTGGACTGCTCCACCTCTGGAGATGATCCTCAAGGCCCTCCTCTGCACCCTCTAGTTGGGCCTGCTGCTTTTTACTGCATCCAACTAACAGCACTCCACTGTATTCCAGACAAGGCCTGGCCAGTCTAGTATAGACTGTGACCAGATCTTCAGTAGGACATTACTGGCAAGAAATGTCAAAAAGGCGTTTTGAGGCCTTTCTCACTGACTACTCCACGTCTCACCACTGAGGTTAGAGTCTAGATGAAAACCAAGATACTTGGTTGTTGTTACCACTGGTACTTCCTGTCCTCCTAGGATTAGTGGTGCAGGTTGTGGATGGTCTTTATAAAAACATACCTGAATTTCCACAGACTTTTTCCCATTCAGGACCATGTTGTTGGATGTGGCCCACTCTTCCAGCTGCTGTATCTCCAAGCCCATGGAAGTGTCCTCTTGGATGCTGGTTAATGGTATGGCTCGGGACAGCCCTACATCGTCTGCATACCCAGTGTCCAGAGTGTCACTGAAGACAACTTTTCGGGTGGACATGTGAAGGAGAAACAGATATGGTGAAACCACGTCACCTTGTGGAACACCAGAGGTGACCTCTGACCAAGAGCTAAATGTGCCAGTTGCCATCACCCTCTGCCCTCTTTCGGTGGTGTAGCTGTGGAGCCAGGCTAGTAACCTTGGACACAGTTCATGGTCAGACAGATGTTGAAGGAACTATGGGTGATCTACCCGATCAAAGGCTTTGGACACATCAGCAAGTAACACCCTCACCATTGTTGGGTTTATGGAGTCTGTAGCTGTCAGCCAGGAGTATGTGGCTTTCACAAGGGCGGTAGTAGTGCTGGACTTTTGGGAGGTAGTCATACTGATTCGTGCACTCAGATAACACCTCCTACTGGCAGGGGACAGTTTTAACAATGTGTTTGATGACAGGGGCTAGATCTTCTGCATGCTCTTTTAGTAGCCAGGCTGGAATGCCATCAGGCCCACATGCTTTACGTGGGCTGAGTCTGGTCAGAGCTTGCTTTAACTGGCCAATGCTGCACAGCTCAACCTGTCTTGTAGACATGGGCAGGGGGAAGATGGCAAGAGGTGTGGTACTTGTCCATGCCTCAGCAAAGAAGCCACTGAAAACGTCAGCCACGTCGTCGTCTTCAATTCCCTCAACCTATATTCTCCCTCCTGATGTTTTCTTTGGTCCCAGTCCTTTGTTAATGAAGTCCCACCATTCCTTAGGGTTTTTCTTATTTAGGTCCTGGATTTCAGTTTTGTAGTAGCTTGTCTTTGCTTCCTTGATAATCATTTGCACTGTGTTTCTGTATTTTCTCCATGTCATTGTTTCTCCCCATCTGTTGAAAATATTCTGTATTTTCCTGATGGCAGCCTTTATTCTTTCAGTCATCCAGGGCTGGTCCAGTGTTGTTGTTTTCTTATTTCTTATTGACATGCATACATCAAGTGCAGTTTGAATGCAGGAGTTGAACGTCTCCACCTTTGCATCGATGCTCTCCACCTCATATGGCAGAACAGTAAGTACTGGCCATACATCGTGCAAAGGTCTCCTTTCTGTTCTGGGTTACCAGATGTCCTTTTTTCCGCTGCACCTCGCTTCTCCCTCCTGATGTTGAGTCTTCTCTCCAGTGTGTAACCGTTGGTGTGTTTTTACGTTGCCAATCGGGAGAAACTCTTGCCATATTAAGAGCAGAAGTAAGGATTCTCTCCTGTGTGTGTTCTCTGATGACATTGCAGCTAATCTGTTGTTTTTAGATCAGTGGTAGATCTTCTCTCCTGCATGTATATGTTCATGTTGTTTTAAGTGGCCAAGTTGAGAGAAACTTGACCCACAGTCAGAGCAGGAGTAAGGCTTCTCTCCTGAATGTATACGTTCATGTTGTTTTAAGTTGGCCAGTTGAGAGAAACTCTTCCCACAGCCAGAGCAGGAGTAAGGCTTCTCTCCTGTGTGTCTACGTTCATGATTTTTTAAGCTGCCCAGATGAGAGAAACTTGCCCCACAGTCAGAGCAGGAGTAAGGCTTCTCTCCTGTGTGTATACGTTCATGTTGTTTTAAGTTGCCCAGTTGAGAGAAACTCTTCCCACATCCAGAGCAGGAGTTAGGCTTCTCTCCTGTGTGTATACGTTCATGATTTTTTAAGCTGCCCAGATGAGAGAAACTTGCCCCACAGTCAGAGCAGGAGTATGGCTTCTTTCCTTCATGTTTTATCTTGGTGTCTTTTTAAATGGCCTATTTGAGAGAAGTTCTTCCCACAGTCAGAGCAGGAGTAAGGCTTCTCTCCTGTGTGTATACGTTCATGTGTTTTTAAATGGCCTATTTGAGAGAAAATCTTTCCACAGTCAGAGCAGGAGAAAGGCTTCTCCCCTGTGTGTATACGTTCATGTTTTTTTAAGCTGCCCAGTTGAGAGAAACTTGACCCACAGTCAGAGCAGGAGTAAGGCTTCTCTCCTGAATGTATACGTTCATGTTGTTTTAAGTTGGCCAGTTGAGAGAAACTCTTCCCACAGCCAGAGCAGGAGTAAGGCTTCTCTCCTGTGTGTCTACGTTCATGATTTTTTAAGCTGCCCAGATGAGAGAAACTTGCCCCACAGTCAGAGCAGGAGTAAGGCTTCTCTCCTGTGTGTATACGTTCATGTTGTTTTAAGTTGCCCAGTTGAGAGAAACTCTTCCCACATCCAGAGCAGGAGTTAGGCTTCTCTCCTGTGTGTATACGTTCATGATTTTTTAAGCTGCCCAGTTGAGAGAAATTCTTCCCACAGTCAGAGCAGGAGTAAGGCTTCTCTCCTGTGTGTATACGTTCATGTGTTTTTAAATGGCCTATTTGAGAGAAAATCTTTCCACAGTCAGAGCAGGAGAAAGGCTTCTCCCCTGTGTGTATACGTTCATGTTTTTTTAAGCTGCCCAGTTGAGAGAAACTTGCCCCACAGTCAGAGCAGGAGTAAGGCTTCTCTCCTGTGTGTGTTTTATGATGAAGTTTTAGCTCACTTGATGTTGTGAAACATTTTACACAGTCAGAGCAGGAGTAAGGCTTCTCTCCTGTGTGTGTTTTCTGATGAAGTTTTAGCTGACTTGATGTTGTGAAGCGCTTTACACAGTCCGAGCAGGAGTAAGGCTTCTCTCCTGTATGTATACGTTTATGTTGTTTTAAGTTGCCAGGTAGAGAGAAACTTGCCCCACAGTCAGAGCAGAAGTAAGGCTTCTCCCCTGTGTGTATACGTTCATGTTTTTTTAAGCTGCCCAGTTGAGAGAAACTTGCCCCACAGTCAGAGCAGGAGTAAGGCTTCTCTCCTGTGTGTGTTTTATGATGAAGTTTTAGCTCACTTGATGTTGTGAAACATTTTACACAGTCAGAGCAGGAGTAAGGCTTCTCTCCTGTGTGTGTTTTCTGATGAAGTTTTAGCTGACTTGATGTTGTGAAGCGCTTTACACAGTCCGAGCAGGAGTAAGGCTTCTCTCCTGTATGTATACGTTTATGTTGTTTTAAGTTGCCAGGTAGAGAGAAACTTGCCCCACAGTCAGAGCAGAAGTAAGGCTTCTCTCCTGTGTGTATACGTTCATGTTGTTTTAAGTTGCCAGGTAGAGAGAAACTTGCCCCACAGTCAGAGCAGGAGTAAGGCTTCTCTCCTGTGTGTGTTCTCTGATGGAATTTTAGCTCAGATGATGTTGTGAAGCATTTTACACAGTCAGAGCAGGAGTAAGGCTTCTCTCCTGTATGTATACGTTCATGTTGTTTTAAGTGGTCCAGTCGAGAGAAACTCTTTCCACAGTCAGAGCAGGAATAAGGCTTCTCTCCTGTGTGTATTTGTAGGTGTATTTTTAGCTTTGATAGAAATGGGAAAATCTTCTCACAATGTGGGCAGTGGTGAGACCTATTAGCTCTGTGATATTCTTGCTGTTGCTCTCTGGATGTAGAGAATGTCTCAACATGGTCTCCTGTGTGAACAACAACAGAAGAACCAGTCAGTTGGTGTCAATCAAATGTATTTTATGAAGCCCTTTTTACATCAGAAGTTGTCACAAAGTGCTTTACAGAAACCCAGCCTAAAACCCCAAAGAGCAAGCAATGCAGATGTAGAAGCCATATCATCCTCCACTCACTATCACAAGGGTTAGTGTCATCCTCCACTCACTATCACAAGGGTTAGTAACTACACAGACTCATTTAATAGAACTTTAAAACATTGGCAGTTTGTCTACTTCACTTCTTTAGTCTACTCTCTGATCACTCCAGATAGCCCAGTGAATAAAACAAATGTTGACAATACTGGTGTCAAACCATGTAAGTATCAGTAGCATGAAATAATATCTACCTTCTCATTGAAACAGTTCATCATGAAACAGTTCTACTGCAACTTTTCATGCACAGTGGGAAGTTGGAACGAACCTGCTCTTACCATGAGAAACAGATTTCCCAATCTTCTCCTCCTCTTCTTCATCTTTAATGTTGACATTCAACTCCAGTGTTTGACTGCAGTCTTCCAGCTTCACTGATGCCATCTCTGGATCCTGCTTAGCAAACTGGGCACCACTGTCACAATCAGGACCCAGTGACTGTAGGTTTGGACTCAGTGTGGAAGGAGAGAGGCAGTTTGGGTTTGTCCTCACTGTTGATGTTACCGGCCTCAGATTTAATTCTAGTCGTCCTGTAGTAACAATGAGAAACAGACACAAAAGGTTATTGTCTTGACAGTTCTGGCACTTGCTTTATTCTCTAAAAATATACTCTTCTTGTTAAATTATCTATTTCAGTGCTTGACTTGGACTGAAATAGGTGCCGGTACTGTTTATATTTAGGTGCAGGAGCTCCACAATACTGTTGAGCTAACATTCTATAAGAGGAACAGCAGCTCAAGCACTAGATATTTGAGGTGCCGGTCCTTAACCTATAGCAGATTTTCACAAATTCACATACAGTACCAGTCAAACGTTTTAGAACACCTACTCACTCCAGGGGTTTTCTTTATTTTTACTATTTTCTACATTGTAGATTATAAAGATTCTACAAAGCTGTCATCAAGGCAAAGGGTGGCTACTTTGAAGAATCTAAAATATATTTGATTTGTTTTACACTTTTTTGGTTACTACATGATTCCATATGTGTTATTTCATAGTTTAAAATGTCTTCACTATTATACTACAATGTAGAAAATAGTAAAAAATTAAGAAAAACCCTTGAATGAGTAGGTGTGTCCAAACTTTTGACTGGTACTGTAAATGCATAAATGAAAAAAGCCATTTAGTACAAGGTCACTGTTTGTTTTAGGCAGCACAATGTACTATTTTCCTGAATAACCTTGTCTTCACTGTAATCTTTCAATCAAAAACCAATTGTATTTTCCGTTCACACCATAGTAACATTTATCGATAAATACAGAAACAAATTAATGTGTCTGAATATTAGTACAGATGTAGAAAATTGATTATCATTACATTCAGCTTCAAAAACAGTAGTGCGACCGTGAAATTGTCTCTCTCTGCTGTCTCTCTCTGCTGCACTGAAGTCCGTTGACGCTGACTGAGTGGGCGGCACCATTTTACCAGCTTGTTAATTTTACACAAAACCAAAAACTCGGAAATCTAAAATAAACAGATTCTTAATGAAATCACCTTGTGGAAATTATGTACATCCATTCAGACAAACTCAAAGTATCTAGCTATTGATGTGTATTTTTTAATGGATTATCAGATAAAACTGGGTTAATCACGAACATAGAGTTAGAATTATTTGTTACTGGGCCAGGAATGTAATTGGGTCATTTCACTGTGTGTGTGGTGGTAAAGAGGGAATCTGACCTAGGGTCAGATTGCTTGCTCTTACTTAGATCCATGGTTGTCTTATCATATCAAAGACTGAAACTGGCTTGGGCCTTTTGTTTCTGTCTTCAAACACAGTGAAAAGAGCCGGGGTTGAACAGAGTTTAAACTAAACATGAGTGTTTTTGCAAGATAAGGATTGATTGATTGTAGTACTCTGAACTTAATGAAAGTCGAGTTTAGCCGCTCTCAGAGACAAAGGAAGTGGGCGGAGCAATAAAAGAGTGGGAAAACTGAAGAGGGGACAATATAAGAGGGGGGGAGAGCGTAAGGGGTGTGCCATTCAGACTGGTATCGGCTTTGTTGAAACTCTAATAAAGTCATCTTGATGCAACAAAAACTCTAAGACCTTATTTGTAATAAAGGATAGTGGTTATTTTCCACAACACTATGTGACTTGTAAAATAGTTACCAGGTTTACTCAGTCTGACATAAAAATAACACATCAAACCTTTACCAAACGTGATAATACCTTAACGGATTTGTTACCTAGCAAGGTATGACATGTTCTTTCGATAAAAGAAAGTTTAAACGTGCTATTACATACTGATATTATGTATTTTATAAAGTATTAGTTAATGTTTGGAATATTGAGAGCTGCATAAGGATTTGAAAGATGACATACATTCCATGTATTTATTTCTGTCACTGGTGGGTGCCAGAAGGTATGCGGGCCAAGATAGCTGGGGGGCCACTGGTGCTAATCTTAGAAGGAGTACGTGATGGAATATCCTGACTAGGGTGCAACACGATACCATATAGGGTGATCCTATATGTGGTGAGGAGTGACACTCAATAATGGTTGGCAACTGTTGGATGGAATTAGCTCGGAAAAGCATTATATAAACTAAGAGGTTTTCTGCCGAATCGAGTCAAAGGTAAGGATCTCTGGGTTAACTATCTAATGTTAGCTAAATTTAGTAATGAATAAATAGGCTACATTTATTTAAATGGTCAATTCTGTGAACTGTCATGTGCAAGTTTTAAATTGACACAATACCTGTTAGCAAAGGTGTCAGCTAGAGATGACGTGCAGGAGATTGCAGTGATTTGTTGTTTTGCATGATGTCTACTTTAATGATAATTAGAGTTTTATAATCTGAGAGGAAATAGAGCCGAATATATTGCTAAAAGTCACGCCAGGGTAAGCCTACACAAAACAGCCCTCATTTTAAGTGTTTCTAAAATGAATAAAAAGGAAAAATGATTGGAAGCATTTCCTGTTTGACCGCTACGTTTTAAGACACCATTTTTTGCAAAAATAACAATAATAAAAAAAACAGTATTCAGACTTTACTCAGTACAAAAAAAATGTTTTTGGGGGGGAATGGATCAGCTTAATATTGTAGATAGATTGTATCTTCTATCAATGTAATTGTCTGCATCACTTCCAATCCCCCATGTTTTTATATACAGTGGGGGAAAAAAGTATTTAGTCAGCCACCAATTGTGCAAGTTCTCCCACTTAAAAAGATGAGAGATGCCTGTAATTTTCATCATAGGTACACGTCAACTATGACAGACAAATTGAGAAAAAAAAATCCAGAAAATCACATTGTAGGATTTTTAATGAATTTATTTGCAAATTATGGTGGAAAATAAGTATTTGGTCACCTACAAACAAGCAAGGTTTCTGGCTCTCACAGACCTGTAACTTCTTCTTTAAGAGGCTCCTCTGTCCTCCCCTCATTTCCTGTATTAATGGCACCTGTTTGAACTTGTTATCAGTATAAAATACACCTGTCCACAACCTCAAACAGTCACACTCCAAACTCCACTATGGCCAAGACCAAAGAGCTGTCAAAGGACACCAGAAACAAAATTGTAGACCTGCACCAGGCTGGGATGACTGAATCTGCAATAGGTAAGCAGCTTGGTTTGAAGAAATCAACTGTGGGAGCAATTATTAGGAAATGGAAGACATACAACACCACTGATAATCTCCCTCGATCTGGGGCTCCACGCAAGATCTCACCCCGTGGGGTCAAAATGATCACAAGAACGGTGAGCAAAAATCCCAGAACCACACGGGGGGACCTAGTGAATGACCTGCAGAGAGCTGGGACCAAAGTAACAAAGCCTACCATCAGTAACACACTACGCCACCAGGGACTCAAATCCTGCTGTGTCCCCCTGCTTAAGCCAGTACATGTCCAGGCCCGTCTGAAGTTTGCTAGAGTGCATTTGGATGATCCAGAAGAGGATTGGGAGAATATCATATGGTCAGATGAAACCAAAATATAACTTTTTGGTAAAAACTCAACTCGTCGTGTTTGGAGTACAAAGAATGCTGAGTTGCATCCAAAGAACACCATACCTACTGTGAAGCATGGGGGTGGAAACATCATGCTTTGGGGCTGTTTTTCTGCAAACTTTTTTTCCCACTTTATATATATATATATATATATATATATATATATATATATATATATATATATATATATATATATATATATATATATATATATATATATATATATATATACATATATATATATATATACACACACATATTTTTTTAATCATTTTTTATTTTTTTTGCTCCTGAACTTCTTCTACTCTCAACCTCTCCGATCATTTTCATGATGTCCATCCGGTTTGCTTCTATATGCCATATCTTTCTAACTGTGCTCTTTCCCAAAAGCTCCCAACATACAACCTATATACTTATTATGGACACAGTATGCTTACATCATTAGCTATCTTTGTTATTATTTGTTGTTATTTGTTATTAGTCCCATCCTTCAACTCTATTCAATACCTCCCATCTATCTCTTAACACCATCCATATAGGATTTCTATTTGCCATATATATTTCAACCGTACTGTGATGTTTTACAAAAGTTCTGAACCTTTCTATTCTCATTGCTTCTACAGATTGTGAATTAAAAATAAACAATTTTGCTAAAAGTATTATTATATTATTGATTGATTGACTATGACTTTTCAGATCACCCAGTAATGCTATCTGCAAGGTTAGTTCCAGGTAAATATTGCAATCCTTTAGCCATTCCTGGACCTGTGTCCAAAAACAAGCTACAAATGGACAGAACCAAAACAAATGATCTAATGATTCTGTCTCTTCACAGCAAAATCAGCAGAGCTGGGAAGATTGTATCCCCCATATAAATAACATTCTATTGGTAGCAAGAATTTGATATAATAATTTAAATTGAAAGATTCAAATTTTTGAATCCGGTGTCGTTTTGCGTGTCAGTTCATAAACACTATGCCATGGGATCGGTACGTCAAAGATCTCTTCCCAACTATTTTGCAATCTATATGGGACGGCTGTCAATCCTTTGGTCCTTAAGTGAAACTGATATACTTTTTTATTTATCACAGTTTTCCTTAACCAATTATGTTCTTTAATGCAAGGCCGACAGACAAGTTCCTTACTTTCTCCCCCTTCCACTTTCCTCTTCCACTTTTGCGGTAAGGCTGCAATTATTTGGTTGTAATTTTGGGTAGAGCAGACATTTCCATATGTTTTTGTTAGCTGCATGTGCGACATAACTCCACCAGTCCTACCGATGATATCATTTATGAAGATTAAACCTTTTTTAAACATTGTCAAAAAATAAAGTTTTTTTGTCAATTAGTATATTTGAATTTAACCACAATATTTGTTGCATTATTTGTTCTGTCGTTTCTGGAGGATTAAATTGAAATTGCAACCAACTTTCTATGGCTTGTTTTAGAAATAGTGACATTTTGGAGATTATTTCCTTTTCAAATAACTGAAAGTGAGAGGTTGTAATCAGAATAAAGTGAAAAAGGCCTTTCTTGAACATTGGGTGAGACAATCTTCCTAATTTGCTTGAGAACCAGTTCGGATTTAAGTATAACTTTTGTATGACTGAAGCTTTTAGTGATAGGTCTAATGCTTTAATATTTAATAATTTCTGTCCTCCGAATTCATATTCATTATATAAATATGCTCTTTTAATTTTGTCTGGCTTGCCGTTCCAAATAAAATTGAATATTTTTTTCTCATATAATTTAAAAAACTGTTCGCTAGGCGTAGGCAAGACCATAAGCAAATAGGTAAACTGGGATAATACTAAAGAGTTAATCAGGGTGATTTTTCCACAAATTGACAGGTATTTTCCTTTCCATGGTAGTAAGATCTTATCTATTTTTGCTAACTTTCTATTAAAATTTATTGAAGTGAGATCATTTATTTCCTTTGGGATATGTATTCCGAGTATATCCACATCACCATCAGACCATTTTATTGGTAAACTACATGGTAATGTAATTTTTTTATTTTTTAGTGATCCAATACGTAATATAGTACATTTGTCATAATTTGGTTGTAATCCAGAGAGGTTAGAAAAGATCTAGATCCTCTATGAGGCTGTGGAGGGATTCTAGTTGTGGATTTAAAAGAAAACATGAATCATCAGCGTACAATGACACCTTTGTTTTTAAGCCCTGTATTTCTAATCCTCTGATATTATTATTGGATCTGATTTTAATAGCTAACATCTCGATGGCCACAATAAATAGATATGCCGATACTGGACAACCTTGTTTCACTCCTCTTGACAGTTTAAAACTTTCTGAGAAATAGCCATTATTTACTATTTTACACCTAGGGTTACTATACATGATTTTGACCCATTTTATAAGAGATTCTCCAAAATTGAAATGCTCCAGGCATTTATATATAAACCCCAGTCGAACTTTATCAAATGCCTTTTCGAAGTCTGCTATGAATAGCAGGCCTGGTTTCCCATATTTTCCATAGTGTTCTATTGTTTCCAGTACTTGCCTTATATTATCTCCAATGTATCTTCCATGTAAAAAACCTGTCTGATTAGAATGAATAATATCCGACAATACCTTTTTAATTCTATGCGCTATACATTTTGCTAGGATTTTTGCATCACAACACTGAAGTGTAAGGGGCCTCCAATTTTGTAAATGGACTGGATCTTTATATTTTCCACTTGTATCCTGTTTCAGTAATAATGAGATCAGACCTTCTTCTTGAGTGTCAGATAATCTACCATTTAAATAGGAGTAGTTAAAACATGCTAATAACGGTCCTCTTAGTATATCAAAAAAGGTTTGGTAAACCTCGACTGGTATGCCATCCAACCCTGGAGTTTTCCCAGACTTAAAGTATTTAATTGCATCCAGAAGTTCCTCCTCTGTAATTTCACCTTCACATGAGTCTTTCTGTGTGGCTGTTAATTTGACATTATCAATAGAAAAAAATCTCTACAATTAGCTTCAGTTAGAGGAGATGGAGGCGACTGAAAAGAAAACATATGCTTAAAGTACTTTGTTTCTTCCTTCAAAATATCATTTGGTGAATTATGGGTGACTCCGTCAATTGTAACCAGTTTCATTAAGTTCTTTTTGGTAGCATTCCTATGTTGAAGATTAAAAAATAATTTTGTGCATTTTTCCCCATATTCCATCCAGTTTGCTTTATTTTTATAATATATTACACTTGATCTTTCTTGAATAAGTTTCTCCATTTCTTTTTGTTTTTCCTCTAATTTATTCTGAGCCTCTATGTTACAGTTTTTATTGCCATCTATCTGTTCTGTTAGACTTTCTATTTCCTTTCTTAGTATAAACTCTTTTGACCTAAATTGCTTTTGTTTTCGAGATGAGTACTGAATTGCATGGCCTCTAAAGGCACATTTAAAGGTGTCCCATACAATAAGGGGATTCGCTGTACCTATGTTATGTTGGAAAAAGTCAGTTATAAATTCCTTTGTTCTAATTATAAATAAATTATCATCCAATAGGCTTTGATTAAATTTCCAATATCCTCGCCCACGTGGAAATTCAGTAAGAGTAATGTATATGCCTATTATATGATGGTCCGACCGCATTGACTTTACTCAGTACTTTGTTGAAGCACCTTTGGCAGTGATTACAGCCTCAAGTCTTCTTGGGTATGACGCTACAAGCTTGGCATACCTGTATTTGAGGAGTTTCTCTGCAGATCCTCTGAAGATTGTCAGGTTAGATGGGGAGTATCGCCACACAGCTATTTTCAGGTCTCTCTGTACTTTGCTCCGTTCATCTTTCCCTCGATCCTGACTAGTCTCCCAGTCCCTGCCACTGAAAAAAACCACCACAGCATGATGCTGCCCCCACCATGCTTCACCTTTGGGATGGTGCCAGGATTCCTCCAGAAGTGACGCTTGGCATTCAGGCCAAAGAGTTCAATCTTGGTTTCATCAGACCAGAGAATCTTGTTTCTCATGGTCTGAGAGTCCTTTAGGTGTCTTTTGGCAAACTCCCAGCAGGCAGTCATGTGCCTTTTCATGAGGAGTGGCTTCCGTCGAGCCACTCTACCCATAAAGGCCTGATTGGTGGAGTGCTGCAGAGATGGTTGTCCTTCTGGAAGGTTCTCCTATCGCCACAGAACTCTGGAGCTCTGTCAGAGTGACCACCGGCTTCCTGGTGACCTCCCTGACCAAGGCCCTTCTCCCCCGATTGCTTAGTTTGTCCAGGCAGCCAGCTCTAGAAAAAGTATTGGTGGTTCCACACTTTTTCCATTTAAGAATGATGGAGGCCTTTGAATCATATCCTTGGACTAAAATGATTGACATTCAGGTGCAAGCCTAACATCATGTGCAAAGGGCCTTTGGGTAATGTAGCACATATTCAATTATATATATTTTTCTCACGTAGGCTGTTCATTTCTGATCTTTGATACTTTTTCTGGTTTATAAACGTATCATGGTATACTACGTTAACGCTATACGTATGGGCCATATTGTTACTTGGTAGCTACTAGCAGCAGACCCTGTGTTGTGGATCATCTACCACTATTTTGGACGGTCCATACTGTAACGTTAACGTTAGTCTCAGGCTTCACTAACTAGCGTTACTGTTTTAGGTGGAGCTATTCTTTGCTACTTTTCAAACAAATACTACGTGATATTTAACATAAAATCTTGCAAGATATGCCTTTTGTTTTGTTCGTGAGAAGTAATGGCTGAGAGAAGGCAGGAGATACTTTGTTTTGTTTAGCGTCACTTAGGTTAGACTGCTCTCTTTAATGGATCAGTCGTCCACCAGGCTACACTCTACGATCAGGGGGAGGTGGGAGAGGAAGCGTTGATTGTCTCAGTTAGGAAGACAGAGGAATGGGGTTCAGTGTTTTACTGTTAGGAAATATTTGTTTCAACAGATCTTTACATATTTTCCTCACTACAAAATATTCATGCTGTCCTTGTGGTTACTAAACCATGTGTAGCTCAGTTGGTAGAGCATGGCGTTTGCAACGCCAGGGTTGTGGGTTCGATTCCCACGGGGGGCCAGTATGAAAAAAATATATACAGTGGGGGAAAAAAGTATTTAGTCAGCCACCAATTGTGCAAGTTCTCCGACCTAAAAAGATGAGAGATGCCTGTAATTTTCATCATAGGTACACGTCAACTATGACAAACAAAATGAGAAAAGAAAAATCCAGAAAATCACATTGTAGGATTTTTAATGAATTTATTTGCAAATTATGGTGGAAAATAAGTATTTGGTCAATAACAAAAGTTTCTCAATACTTTGTTATATACTCTGTTGGCAATGACACAGGTCAAACGTTTTCTGTAAGTCTTCACAAGGTTTTCACACACTGTTGCTGGTATTTTGGCCCATGCCTCCATGCAGATCTCCTCTAGAGAAGTGATGTTTTGGGGCTGTCGCTGGGCAACACGGACTTTCAACTCCCTCCAAAGATTTTCTATGGGGTTGAGATCTGGAGACTGGCTAGGCCACTCCAGGACCTTGAAATGCTTCTTACGAAGCCACTCCTTTGTTGCCCGGGCGGTGTGTTTGGGATCATTGTCATGCTGAAAGACCCAGCCACGTTTCATCTTCAATGCCCTTGCTGATGGAAGGAGGTTTTCACTCAAAATCTCACGATACATGGCCCCATTCATTCTTTCCTTTACACGGATCAGTCGTCCTGGTCTCTTTGCAGAAAAACAGCCCCAAAGCATGATGTTTCCACCCCCATGCTTCACAGTAGGTATGGTGTTCTTTGGATGCAACTCAGCATTCTTTGTCCTCCAAACACGACGAGTTGAGTTTTTACCAAAAAGTTGTATTTTGGTTTCATCTGACCATATGACATTCTCCCAATCCTCTTCTGGATCATCCAAATGCACTCTAGCAAACTTCAGACGGGCCTGGACATGTACTGGCTTAAGCAGGGGGACACGTCTGGCACTGCATGATTTGAGTCCCTGGCGGCGTAGTGTGTTACTGGTGGTAGGCTTTGTTCCTTTGGTCCCAGCTCTCTGCAGGTCATTCACTAGGTCCCCCCGTGTGGTTCTGGGATTTTTGTGATCATTTTGACCCCACGGGGTGAGATCTTGCGTGGAGCCCCAGATCGAGGGAGATTATCAGTGGTCTTGTATGTCTTCCATTTCCTAATAATTGCTCCCAGTTGATTTCTTCAAACCAAGCTGCTTACCTATTGCAGATTCAGTGTTCCCAGCCTGGTGCAGGTCTACAATTTTGTTTCTGGTGTCCTTTGACAGCTCTTTGGGCTTGGCCATAGTGGAGTTTGGAGTGTGACTGTTTGAGGTTGTGGACAGGTGTCTTTTATGCTGATAACAAGTTCAAACAGGTGCCATTAATACAGGTAACGAGTGGAGGACAGAGGAGCCTCTTAAAGAAGAAGTTACAGGTCTGTGAGAGCCAGAAATCTTGCTTGTTTGTAGGTGACCAAATACTTATTTTTTCCACCATAATTTGCAAATAAATTCATTAAAAATCCTACAATGTGATTTTCTGGATTTTTCTCTCTCAATTTGTCTGTCATAGTTGACGTGTACCTATGATGAAAATTACAGGCCTCTCATCTTTTTAAGTGGGAGAACTTGCACAATTGGTGGCTGACTAAATACTTTTTTCCCCCACTGTATATGTATGCACTCACTAACTTTAAGTCGCTCTGGATAAGAGCGTCTGCTAAATGACTAAAATGGAAATGGAAAAAGATTTTAGATATGCCTTTATGCTTTAGCTTATTCCATCTTTACATCTTTGGTTAAATGACTTCAAATGCTAAACTTAAATGTACTTTGTGGAATGTCTGTGGAGTTTGTAAACTATCCAAGCTTAAAACAGGTTATTACTAGGCTTAAACAACTTCATTCATCTATTGTATTCCTACAAGAAACTCACTTGTTGAAGGATGAGCTACTTAAAGTATGCAGGAGATGGCCAGGGCAAGTAATAGCATCCTGTTTCTCCTCTCATTCTCATGGTGTTATGGTTTTAATTCACTAATCTGTTCCGTTTCAAGTGGATACTATTATAACTGATACAGCTGGTAGATATATTTTGATACAGGAAACTCTTTTGAATGAGCATATTAATCTGGTTAATGTTTATGGTCCTAATGATGATAATCCCAAATTCTATGAGAATGTATTTCTATTGATAGCCTCCATTCCTGGTAAGGTCCTAATGGCAGGGGACTTTAATTGCACTCTTGATCCTCATCTAGATCGCTCCTCTGGTTTAGACACTTCCCACTCGCAGAGTAGAAAGAAATTACAGCATTTCATTAAGGACTTAAATCTATGTGAACCTTGGAGGACTCAGAACCCGAGTAAAAGGGAGTATTCATGTTACTCGTCAACATTTAAATCATATTCTCATGTAGACTACTTTTTAGTTTCTTGCTCATTGCTTCCCAATGTAGCAGGAAATGGATATGATACTATTGTTTTGAATGACCATTCCCATGTGTCATTATTCTATAGGTATACAAAACTAGTAAAAGGATCCTCTTGATGGCGTTTGCATCCCAGATGGTTACAGGACCCAGACTTCTTACATTACGTTGGAGTGCATATAGATGTTTATTTGACATTGAACACTGACCAAACGTCAGCGAGTACCAGATGGGAGGCTTTCAAAGCACATATTTGGGAGCAATTATACGTTTTACCAGTTTAAAATAAAATAAAATCAGAAAATGAGAGATGGACAGCAAAATGAGAGAATTGGAGAGGGAAGCTTTTTTGGATAACTCAGTAGAAGTAAACAAGGAATGATTTGGTCTTAAAGCTCAGTATGAAGAACTTCCCACCTCAAAGGCTGCAAACAGCTTAACTAGGCTGAAACAGTCCTTCTATGATCAAGGTGAAAAACCTGGTAAATTGCTGGCCTGGCACATTAAGAAGTAAAATTCAGCCTTTAATGCAATTCATAATTTACAAGGACAATTATCAATGGATCCTGTAGAAATAAACCAAACATTTGCTTCCTACTACAACACACTTTACAACTCTGAATCTCCTGAGAACTGAACTAGTCAGGTCTTGATTTTCCCTCTACTTCAGAAGACACTAAATTGGATCTGGAAAAGGAATTGGATGGTGTTGAAATATCTGATGCTATTTTCAATCTGAAGGGAGGTAAAGCAGAAGGTCCAGATGGGCTCCGAATAGATATTTAAGGACAAACTTCTAGGTCCACTTTTGGATATGTACAGTGCATTAGGAAAGTATTCAGACCCCTTGACATTTTCCACAATTTGTTACGTTACAGCCTTATTCTGAAATTGATTAATTAAAAAAATTATCATCAATCTACACACAATACCTCATAATGACAAAGTGAAGAGGTTCTTAGACATTTTTGAAAATGTATTAAAAATAAAAACAGCAGAAATACCTTGTTTACATAAGTCATGGGCGGCGCACAATTGTCTCCTGAGTGGCGCAGTGGTCTAAGGCACTGCATCGCAGTGCTAACTGTGTCACTAGAGATCCTGGTTCGAATCCAGGCTCTGTCGCAGCCGGCCGCGACCGGGAGACTCATGGGCGGCGCACAATTGGCCCAGCGTCGTCCAGGGTAGGGGAGGGAATGGCCGGCAGGGATGTAGCTCAGTTGATAGAGCATGGCGTTTGCAACGCCAGGGTTGTGGGTTTGATTCCCACGGGGGGCCAGTATAAAAAAAAAATATATATATATATATGTATTCACTAACTGTAAGTCGCTCTGGATAAGAGCGTCTGCTAAATGACTAAAAATGTAAAAAAAAAAATAAGTATTCACACCCTTTGCTATGAGACTAGAAATTGAGCTCAGGTGGATCCTGTTTCCATTGATCATCCTTGAGATGTTTCTAAAACTTAATTGGAGTCCAACTGTGGTAAATTCAATTGATTGGAGATGATTTGGAAAGTCACACAGCTGTCTATATAGTTGACCAAGAACATGATGGTCACTGACAGAGCTCCAGAGTTCCTCTATGGATATGGGAGAACCTTCCAGAAGGACAACCATCTCTTCAGCACTCCACCAATCAGGCCTTTATGGTAGAGTGGCCAGGCGGAAGCCACTCCTCAGCAAAAGGCACATGACAGCCCGCTTGGAGTTTGCCAAAAGGCACCTAAAGGACTCGGACCATGAGAAACAAGATTCTCTGGTCTGATGAAACCAAGATTGAACTTCTTGGCTTGAATGCCAAGCATCACGTCTGGAGGAAACCTGGCACCATCCTTATGGTGAAGCATGGTGGTGGAAGCATCATGCTGCGGGGATGTTGTTCAGCGGCAGGGACTGGGAGCCTAGTCAGGATAGAGGGAAAGATGATTGGAGCAAAGTACTGAGAGATCCTTGATGAAAACCTGCTCCAGTGCGCTCAGGACCTCAAGACCGGGGCGAAGGTTCACCTTCCAACAAGACAACGACCCTAAGCACACAGCCAAGACAACGCAGGAGTGGCTTCGGGACAAGTCTCTGAATGTCCTTGAGTGGCCCAGCCAGAGCCGGGACTTAAACCCAATCGAAACATCTCTGGAGACCTGAAAATAGCTGTGCAGTGACGCGCCCCATCCAACCTGACAGAGCTTGAGAGGATCTGCAGAGAGGAATGGGAGAAACTCCCCAAATACAGGTGTGCCAAGCTTGTAGCATCATACACATTAAGACTTTGGCTGTAATCACTGCCGAAGGTGCTTAAACAAAGTACTGAGTAAAGGGTCTGAATACTTATGTAAATGTGATTGTTCAGTTGTTGTTTTAGTAACAACTGATAAAAACCTGTTTTTGCTTTGTCATTATGGGGTATTGTGTGTAGATTGATGAGGGAAAAAAACAATTTAATCAATTCTACAATAAGGCTGTAACGTAACAAAATGTTGAAAAAGTCAAAGGGTCTGAAGACTTTCCGAATGCACTGTATATAGACAGGTGTGTGCCTTTCCAAATCATGTCCAACAAACTTAATTAGATAGAACCTGCTCTTACCATGAGAAACAGATTCCCCAATCTTCTCCTCCTCTTCTTCATCTTTAATGTTGACATTCAGCTCCAGTGTTTGACTGCAGTCTTCCAGCTTCACTGATGCCATCTCTGGATCCTGCAGTAAATTGGGCTCCACTGTCACAATCAGGACCCAGTAACTGTAGGTTTGGACTCAGCGTGGAAGGAGAGAGGCAGGCTGGGTGTTGTCCTCACTGTTGATGTTACCGGCCTCAGACTTACCTGAATCGGCCAGTAGTAATAAAGAGAAACGGACACAAACGTTATTGTCTTCACAGTTCTGGCATTTTCTTTATTCTCTAAAAATATTTTCACTTTTTTCTTGTTCAATTATGTAATTCAGTGCTTGACTTGGACTGAAATAGGTGCTAATACTCATTTTGGGTGCCGGTACTGTTCATATTAAGGTGCAGGAGTGCCACAATACTTTTGAGCTAATACCTAACCTATAGTAGATAAATGCATAGATGAATCAAAATCCATTTAGTACAAGGTTACAGTTTGTTTTAGACAGCACTGTGTGCTAATTTCCTTAAACCTTGTCTTCACTGTATTACTTCAATCAAAAACCAATTGTATTTCCTGTTCACACCATAGCAACATTTATTGATAAAGACAGAAACAATAGAATGTGTCTGAATATTAGTACACATGCAGAAAACTGATAATCATTACATTCTGCTTCAAAACAGTAGTGCGACCGTGAAATTGTCTCTATCTGATGCACCCGCACTGTCCTCACTGAAGTCCGTTGACGCTGACCGAGAGTAGCCGCCATTTTACCAGCTTGGGAATATTACACACAAAACCAATAATATGCTAAACGAACACAGAAATCTCAAATAAATTGATTATTTATGAAATTACCTTGAGAAAATTATGTACATCCACTCAGACAAACCCAAAGTCTCTAGCTATGTGACTTGTAAAATAGTTTTTATCACGTTCTTTCACTCACTCGGTTTGACACAAAAATAACACATCAAACCTTTACCAAACGTGATAATACCTTAACGGATGTGTTACCTAGCATGGTATGACATGTTCTTTCGACATTAGAAAGTTTAAACGTGCTATTACATACCTCTAGTAATAAATAGAAACGGACACAAAGGTTATCTTCTTGACTGCACAGTTCTGGCGCTTTCTTTATTGTGAAGAATGGTGCCCGCCTGCCCGGAACTTCCTGTTCCCCCACTACTAACGGTCCGTGCATTCCGAGATCAGATTACAACATTTCATTAAATTACTAAAAAAGTGTAAACTGTAGCAATTTATTTCCCTTTATAGTTTATTAGGCTAAGCATGACCTTCATCCAAATAATGTCTCTAGGGTTGGAACCGGTTCAGGGAACAGAACTGAAAAATAACGTTAAAAAGAACCGGAAACTAAAGTGTTCTATACTTTTCAGGAACAGCAGTTATTTTAAAAGCATGTCATCCAGGTAATAACCTTATTTTACTTTCCGGGTATTTTTCTCCAGTCCCACAAAATCGCAACAAAGCTCACTCTAGAAACGTATTCCAGTTTCTGCCTGCCAGCTGGAATGGAAATCTTTGCCAGTGGGTGTGCGTGTGGAAACTACCTGCTCCTCCCCTCTGAAGCATAGGTTACTGTATCCTACTGACAACGTTACAAGCATGATTCAGAAATTAGGGATATATGTTTAATTTGAGAAGAATGGATGAACTTTTTCAATGCTAGTTCAGGATACTATAGTCACCACGTTTCACATTGGATTTATTAACGACATAAACGTAGGACCTGTTTTTAATTCTAGTGCTGCACTGCACAAACAAGGTTGTTAGCTAGCTAGCTAACATCTGCTCTGGTCCAACGTTAAACCAACTCTGAAGTTCAGACATTCAAAGTTCCTCCATAGAAGCCGCTCCTCCGTAGGTATAATTCTGCGGGCCTAATTCAGATAATGCAGGTCATAACACGATGCCCAGCTCTTCAATGCAAGCTTTCTCTATCCTCTAACGAGCTGTCCACACCCGCAAAATGTCGCACCTTACACTGTGATTGGCAGCACAGTGTGCTCTGAATGATTTTCTTATACATATACTCTGTGGTGTACTAGTGTATTTATTATCCCACTTGGATGTCACTTCCACAAGCGTTAAATTGAGGGCCAGGTTGTCAGGATGGGTAATGTACTGTACACATTAATTACAAGTACTCCTAAAGATACACTTCATTTTAACTAGCTAAATCCTGTGTAACAACTAGTAATTACATTGTACTTGGCTAACATTACATGTACTATGCTTTGAAATAGTGTCTTATTCTTCATCTGGGATTTGGATTTGTAAAATGTATTATAAAATGTATTTAATATATGTCTGATCAGGCTCAGGTAGCATCAGGTTTGTATTTTCATGCTGATCAAAGCTCTAATCAAATCCAGACATTTATAAGCGTTATAATGCTTTTGAATGACACTTCCGGTTTTGGCGGAAAATACCGGGTTACCAGGGAGAAGAGTGATTTATTCTCGGGATGGAACATTTGTATAATATCGAGGAAATATTAAACCCTGATGCGCATACCAGTTGATTCACAAGACACCAACTAAGTAAGTTACATATACGGTATCTTCATTAGGTCTAATGGCATTTCATGTCCATGATAGGACGTTTGTTGTAGTGACTCAGTAAGGCTAATTGTAAAAGTAACCCTCTAAAGTGCCATTTTTGTACAGTTTATTATGTGGAGGAAACATTTAGGCAGTCAGGAGCATAAGCCAGGACCGCTCCGTAGGCCGCACTGTAGGCCTAGCTCTTACTGCAGTCCAGTGCCATGGACATCTTTGAAGTTTGGCCTCTAGTAATTTAGGACAGCAACTTTATGAAGGCCTCTTCACCGTGGTCTTATCGTACAAGGCTCTACAGACATGTAAAATAAAGACAGGCTATTTTTATTGTTCATATTATTTGCGTTGATGATGTATTGAAGTCAAGTGGTTCAACATTCAAATGCGACGGTCAGTGGAACACTTGCGCCACCAAGTGGACAATTGCTCAGTTCCCTTGTGGCATCAACGCTACCAGAGATATTTGATATAAGATCAAATGTTATGTCAATATTATTATCTCCAAATTGATTCCCCCACCCGTATTTCATATATTATTATTCCGATTTAACTGTTAATCTGGATTTCATTTATAAACGCTTTCTGTCATTTCCGATTGGAGGGCAGATGACCACGTGACTTACGAACCTACAAATTTGTTACTTTGTAACAGTCAAAAGTGGTTATTCCCAACGTTGATCAACTCCCAATCTATGCCAAGATTTTTTTAAAGCATTATCTTTAAAGCATTATCACTGTACCATTTACACCCTGTATCCTGTGCATGTGATGAATAAACATTGATTTGATTAGATGATTAACGCACCATTCACATCAGCTATCATAGTCAATATAACAGTGACTGACTTCACCATCACTTTCTAGCCATCATTGACATTGAGATGAAGATGGTCAAACGTGAAAATATAAAATACATCGTGATCCTAATGGAATACAACAAAGCAATTCTGTTGTCTTTGCCTGCTTTATTTTTACAATGACAGGGGGTGCACCGTTCCTGGATGTACTGCAATACCAGGTCGATGCGTGGAGTGGACGGAGCAAGCCCCTATTCCATCTCCCTGTTCCAAAAATCAATTTTAATATATGGTCCCCAGATAGGGGACGTATCAGATATTAAACTGATAAGAACAGATTATTATTATTATTATTATTATTATTTATTTTTTTGCCAGTTCAGTTTCTTTGATTTTATTTGTTACAAAAACCGGTTTAGTCGAAAAGACCGAAGCCCATGTCGTCATCGGAACCCTCCTCCTTCTCCTCCTTCTTCTTCTCCTCCTCCTTGGCTGGTGCTTCTGCAGCAGGTGCAGCTCCTCCACCGGCACCCATAAGAACAGATTTTAATTATTTAATTTTTAATTTTTACATTTTGAGGTTGGAATAACCATTTTATTCTTCATTAGAGAACATAATCTGAATTAAATGATCAATCTGTTTACAAACTGAATAAAGAGTGTGAATATTCATGTTTCTGTGTTGCATATGTATTGTTAATCACATGGGTAAGTAACAATAAAAGACATCCATTCGCCAATCCAATATATTCCCATTCAACACAAAATACAAACATAAACATCAAAAGGAATACAGCGGTAGCCACCCTGTCAGGTGTTTGGATACCTTACAGTAAACAAGCAATACCTTAATTATTCCTCAAGGGAAAGTAAAGGGACAATCAGACAACCCTTAGTGATGGGAGGGGAGCAGTGGTAAACTGAGGCAGTAGTATAAAACACTTGGGAAAGCCACCTACCCTTAACACCAGTCAACACACATTCTCCCTCACATCGTGTCTCAAACTGTTTCTTACTTTGGAAGATCATAGAGATAAGTGCTTAAAGTTGGGAAGATCATAGAGAGGCATTTTTAACCAGCACAGAGACAGGGTGTTCTTAGGCTCTGCTCAACTTTCCACATATCCAATCCAAATAAGAGGCTTGTTTGCAGTAACACATCCAATGATCCCTTAACCTTTGTCTCCATCAGCATCATCTTTTAGTCCAAAAACGTACGGTTCGGGTTGGCACCGAACAGAGCCGTTCTGACCTCAGGCATCATCTGCTGGGCCATGAGGTCTAGCCTGCTCTCCAGGGTGTTGGCTACCTTGATCTTCCCATTAGCGTTGTACATCTCAATACCTCCAGAGATGTCTGGTGAAAGGTGCCGGTCTTTGTCAATGCCGACCTCAATGTTGCTCTTCACAGCATCTTTATAGATGGGGATGTTTTTATGTACAGCAGCCTGCACCATGGCAATGTCCTGCTGCCGGCAGCGAATTTTCACTTTGGGTTCCAGCAGTTGGTAGAAACCCATAAGAACAGATACTACACTTGAGCCTGCTGAACAAAAACATGAGAATCAGAATGACTGATGGACGGACACTGGTGGGACTGTTCCTGTGCACAGACAGAGACTGCAACGTCATCCTGGGGTCCGCTCAGGAGTTCCTCAAATCCTCAGACTCCTTCTCCCAGGGTGAGCCCAGAGTGCTGGGGTTAGCCATGATTCCCGGTCACCACGTGGTCTCTATCGAGGTGGAGTCAGACAGCCTGGCCGACACACAGGGGTTTGGGTCCAGCCACTGAGGAACAAGATCAGCTTGCCCAAAGCTGGAGGAGACTAGCTAGCATCCTGGCTAGCCAGGTCTATGTCTCAGCAGCCTAGAAGATGCTACAGTACAGACTTGAAATTGAGAATTCAATCAAAGGAGAATTCCAGATGCAGCTGATCTCTGGTGCCAGTGTATTTGGTTTAGCAGGCAGCCATGGTGTCTAGCAGGCAGCCGGTCGCAGCCGGCCGCGACCGGGAGACTCATGGGCGGCGCACAATTGGCCCAGCGTCGTCCAGGGTAGGGGAGGGAATGGCCGGCAGGGATGTAGCTCAGTTGATAGAGCATGGCATTTGCAATGCCAGGGTTGTGGGTTCGATTCCCACGGGGGGCCAGTATAAAAAAATATGTATTCACTGACTGTAAGTCGATCTGGATAAGAGCGTCTGCTAAACGACTAAAATGTAAATGTAAATGTGTGAGATCTAACCTGGCACGCCCAGTGACATTATAGTGTGTGTGAAGTTGATATACTGAGTACAACAGATGTTTGTTCAAGGAGGGGCATGTACTGAGCCAGGCTGTACAGTATATATGTGTTTGTGTGGAACCGCTGTTTAAAATGCAAAGTGTATGCAATAGGGATAAATGTTTTCCTAATACATTTCAGTATCTAAAAATAATAATAATAATCTGTTCTTATCAGTTAAATATCTGATACGTCCCCTATCTGGGGACCATATAGGAGGAGGCTACGGGAGAGCCCACCGCGCCCTCTGCTCCGGAGAGCTGGACCACGGTGGGAGAGAGGAGGAAGTGCTCTATCAAGAGGAAGCAGATGAGCCCTGTTTCCCCACTCATCCGCATGGAGGCGACGGAGGAGTCCGCCCTGGGGGGGAATCGTTTCAGTTGTTTTGCAAGCGGGGAGTCTGAGGAGAAAAGCGCGGGAAACCCGGGCAGCGCAGAGGAGACTCTGCTTTCCCTGTCAGGCGCGAGCTCTACCGACAGCAGCGGTCTCGCACCCAGCGGTGTTCCAGCACCCACACTGACTGAGGAGGAAAGGGTTTTCCCGACCCCTATCTTTGTGGACAGTCCTCCCCTGGGGACCACCGTTTCCCAGACAGGCCTCCTAACGAGGAACTGTACTTAAAGTGAGTCTGGAAATTCATGTCATATTTAGATAGTTGTCTGCTTCCCTCCTTTCCCCATGTCGTCCCTTTTTAGCATAGCTAGCATAAACGCTAGAGGGCTTAGGAACCCGTTAAAAGGGCGACTGTTTTTTCCCATTTGTCCTCTATTTGCTTCTCTGTTTGTTTTTTACAAGAAGTACATTTAAAAGATCAAAATGAGTGGAGAGATTTACGAGGGAATGGGTTCAGGGAGAGTCAATGTGGAGTGTCGGCGGGGTGCATTCTACAGGGGTTGGTGTTCTATGTGGAAATAGGGATTTAAAAATAGTGGGACGTTTTTCGGTATTACACGGAAGGGTTTTAATAGTAGATATTGATTGGAGGGGTAAATGTCTTCGGTTAATTAATGTATATGCACCATCGACACCCAAGGAAAGGAGGGAAATGCTGAACAACCTAGACGCTATTTTTATGACAAACAAGACATGTTATTATGGGGGGAGATTTTACTGTATCATATGACCGAGGTAATCTGGGAGGGCATCTTGTAAAAAATCTAATAGAGAAATATAATTTGGTGGATACTTATAGAGTGGCGCATGCAAATGATCCCGGTTTCACCTGGGGAAACAGCAGGGGCGCGAGGAGCCGCATAGATTATGTGTTTGTTCCGCGTGGACTCGGTGTGTCCTCTGCACGCGTCACTCCGGTTTTTTATTCTGACCACAGTTGCCTGTCTGTGACAGTAGAATTAAAAACAATTGAATTTGGAAAAGGATATTGGAAAATTAATAATGGTATTTTACATGACAAAACATTTGAGACTAGATTTAGGTATTTTTTCCAGGGCTGTGTAACCATGAAATCTTTTTATTCTACTGTCATAGACTGGTGGGAGAGCACAAAATTACGAATCAAGATTTTTATTCAGAATTATTGCAAAGATAAAGCACGTAATAAATACAAAGATTTTTATAAGTTGCAGAACGAACTAGAAGATCTGCACATCCAAGGTAATTTGAATGGTGGTGGTTTAGATAAAGACACATTGTGTAACATGCAGAAAAAGCAGCAGGCCTTTTTTGAAAAGAAAGCTCGAGATTTCATGTTTAAAAGTCCACAAGATAAATGGGATAATGATGAGAAGTGCTCTGCATATTTTTTTCAAACAAATTAAGTCACGGGGGAAAGAGGAGGACCATTTCGGCTTTATTGAATCAAGACGGGGAGACGGTTGAGGATGGAGATGGCATGCTTGGTGTCGCTACCCAGCACTTTTCTCAGCTATTCCAAAAGCAAACAATGAATTATGAGAAGGGGACTACTTTTTTAAAATGTGTGGATGTGCAGATACCTTTAGATATTAGAGACCAATTAGAAGGGGAATTGAATTTAGATTAAATATATATGGCACTAAAGAGCATGAAAGATAACAAAGTACCAGGAGTGGATGGGCTCTCTAAAGAGTTTTACATAGTTTTTTGGGATTTAATTGGATGTCATCTTTTGGAAGTATTTAGAGTTATTTAGAGTTATTTTTTTTTTAAGGCCGCTTTGGATTTTGGGCGATAGGCATTAAATCGCAAAAGCACTCCTCACTATTCACAAGAGGCTTGGGCATGATCAGAAGGTTTATGATAGGGGACTCTTACTCCAGTCCTAGAGAGGTACTACAGGATGTGCAGGGCAGGGTTTCATTTTAGCAAAGCAGAACCACGAACCATAAAAATACCACAGGCTGATGATCGCGGTTCAGAAACGAAGACAATCGTAAGTTGATTCCTTGAAATGGTTTTGTTAGTGCTGGCATGGTGCGAATTACGGAGGAGCCAGGGGGCTCAGCTCCTCTGAATGAGACGTTGGCTCCCCTAAATGCAACAAAAGTCAAACTTTGGGGGGTCTCTAAATAATGCCAATTTAACCATTTATCCTATTTGTTTAAAATGCAGTGGTAAATATGAAAATGAAATGAACACCCCCACCTCTGTCATGGTTTAAACCATTTATGTATGTGGTGGCACTGTCCATTCAGTAGTGCTGAATATCTTGCCTCAGCTGAGCTCCTTCGCATAGATTTTCCTCATTTGCTATGCATCCTTGATAAAAAATGGCCTTCATTCCAATGTATTAGATGCATCTGTTGATTTATCATTGTTTGCTTTTTTAAGTCAGCTGTTTATAGCGCTCATTGCTTTGTTTTTCAGGTGCGCGCGGGTAAAAAAAAATGTTTTACTGGATCACCTGATAAGTATTGACAATATTACTAGACAACTAGCCTACAGCTAGACACCAATGCGCATCCAATCCATCCAACAAGTATACGTTAATGACAGTAGGCCAATAGTTGACTCTTTCAGTTAGAAGCATTCCATTTTACAATGGCATACATTATTTTGGATTTGTGTGCCCATGAGAACTGTTTTTACGTGAAACATAATGTATTGTTACGTAGGTATAGTTACACTTACAGTGCGTTTTCCGAGATCTCCAAGATCTCTGATTCGTACAGGGTTTAAGTTCAATGTTCTAATTAAATTGCTAAATGGTTAATAATGACAAATGACTGTCATTAATATAAGGAAAGAAATGTAGTGTATGCACGCATGACTGTAAGTCGCTTTGGATAAAAGCGTCTGCTAAATGGCTTATTATTATTATTATTATTATTATTGGTTTGGAGCATATGGGAGGTTCAATGTGCGAGGGGGTAATCTCGCTACTTTACAAAAAGGGAGACCCCAAGACACTAGCAAATTGGAGACCTTTAACAATGTTGTGTGTAGACTATAAATTATTAAGTAAAGCCATAACTAATCGTCTGTCTTCTGCCATGGCATATGTTGTTGGTTTAGACCAAACATGTGGTGTGGTAGGGAGAAAAGTTAACCTGGAACTTGCAATTGCACAGAGACGTTCAAGCATATTTAGAGGAAAGGCACCTGCCAGCTATTACTGTAAATTTGGACCAGGAAAAAGCCTTTGACATGGTAAACCATGAGTTTTTGTTTAGAGTTCTGAAAAAATGTGGTTTTGGAAATAATTTTATGAAATGGGTAAAAATTCTTTATAGTAATGTGGGAAGCAGAGTAAATATTAATGGGAATATTGCACTGTAATCCCAAACAGTTGTACTAGCTCATAAGTAATAAGGTCATAACAGTCAAATGTCGTTATGCAGTTGACCAAACTATAAAGTGTTGAGCTCTGTTGAGATTTATGCCACTTTAATTGAAGAGGGCTCAATATTTTATAGGTAATTTGTGTGGAACGCTCAAAAAAGTTTAGGTAGTGTCATGACGTTATCGACGACATGACGTTCTGGTGGGTGGGTCATCTCTCCCTCAGGAAAGCTGAGTCAGCCATCTTGAATTTGCTTTGATGCGGGGCTGTTTGGGCCGACCGTGTGGATGTGGAACACAGTTTAATTTGTTTTAATTTGTTTGCAATGCGCAGTTTTATGCTGCTCGCTTGAAACCACCACCACCTCCGTTTTTATCATTAGTCTTATTGCCTTCGTTTTCTTAAGCGCCATCTTATCATCACCTCTGATTTGGTAAGTAACTCTAATGTTGTTTTTGTTGTTTTTTTACAAATTGAATTTCGATAGTCTTAAATGTGGAACTGGGAATACATTTGTACAATGTGCACAGTGAATATTTGTTGTAAATAGTTTAAAAATCTAAGTAATTGTAACTTTAGAAGTTGTTAAATATGTGACAAATACGTTACGTTACTTCATCTTACAACGGTGTAACGTTATCAGCGGGTTTCCTGGATGAACTACATTTCCCATAATGCATGTTTGCCCGGGACATTGACGGTGGAGGAAGGTCCATGAGTTTTCGCTGTTATACGCGGTAATGCAAGTGCGTACTGTGAGTATACTTATTTCAATAAGTGTCTGCCTTACACAGTAAATATTTTACGTTATCGAGCTGTGTGTACGTGTGTGCTAGCGTGAAACGAACAATGCTAAACAACATAAGGTGAGTGTGTTATCATGATGCTAACCAGGCCTGTGTTTGTATTTCTTCCTAGGCTCAAGTGTGTGGTTGTGAAATCATCTCGAAATCCTTTTAACAGTTCAGGTAGGATGTATTATGAAATAGTGTTACTAATGTAATACATTGCTAAAACCAAGTATAGAGTTTATTTGTTATAATTCATTGGTATTAGATTTAAAAGGTGATCGAATAGCTCCTGATTTGTAATGTCATTAATGCATTTCTTTTGAAGCAATGTTTAAATTTTTTTTACAAGTGAATAGGTTGGTTTACTTTTTAAGTTTAAATTTCCCACGTATCTCGTTAAAGTTTTGACCAATGAGCTAACTTGTTAAGTTGTGGCCAATGGGAGAGTGGACTGGTTGCCGGGAAAGAAAAGAGAGGAAAAGTTGAAAGAAGGGAGAGGAGAGACGTTAGTGGGGTTGGTGAAGGAAAAACAACCAAAGAAAACGAAAAAGAGAGAACAAAACCATACCTACAGAGTTTTTTTAAGGGAAATCCTGATTTTATTTCTATAAGAGAGTGTTTATTATTTAATTAAGAAAGACCAAGTGGAGACTGAAGCTGCCGTCGCATTGTGGAGACATTCGACATCCTAGAGGTTAGCCTAGCATCGTGCAAGACTTGGAGAGAATTGCTTGTGAGGATCAGTTCGGGTTTCCAACGGATGTCTGTTGCTGCTACCGAGTACTGGCTGCATTGATAGCTGTGTTCGCGGTGGATCTTGTGAGGACACCTGCACGGAACTACTATATTTTGCTGAGGCATTATCTACAAGTAGTGAGTAACTACAAATGTAGGGGTGGACTTCCGGGACTTTATGTATGTCGTCTTTTTTTTTATGAGCTCCAACGCGCGCACCAGGGTTTAAGCAAGCTTGCAAATAATTTGGACATGGGGGGGTTGTGGAAAAATCATTGGGGTTTATAATTTTATTTCTTTTGATGTGATACATTGAACATTTGATTAATATAGATCTTGAACCTTATGTCTGTTGTATTGGTGGAGTCATTTACTGTTTCAGTTTCATTTAATGCATGGGAAAGCATATCCTTATAACAATAACCAAGTCTATAATCATTCTATCTGAAGTTAATACCCTATTTGTCATTCACCCTAGCAAGTTTACAATAGGGATTCTTATTGGAGATGTCCTTCTCACCTAATATCCCATGCTGTTCAGATATTCTAAATAAGGTAATATCGTGAGAGTCAAATTCGAGCCTGGTGAGAGGGTTACACTAATAATTTATTTTATGTGTTTCCACAGTCATTCTTTTGCTATTTCTCTAAATGTTTTTATCTCAACTGTGGGGTCAACAGTTTATCACTTGAACCCTTTATTAATACTTTGTTAAATACAAAGAACAACAACAGAAATAGCAGATCTATAAGCACACAACTTTGATGCTTTGCTTGTTAATAACTAACTTGCTTATCTTTTAACATTTTCATTTTTACTATAATTAGTGTACAATGAATGTTTTTGATATTTGTGTAATTATTATTGTAATGGATATTTTTGTCCATGTAGGAACAACGTGATGTAAATATGAGACGGGCCCTCGTCCTTCGTGCACTTCCTGTGTGCCTGCGTGAAGATGCCTCCCAAGTTTTTCAGGACCTGTAATGTAAGTGTACTGGCCTCACTATCAATCCCTTTGCTTAGCTATTCAGTCAGCTTAAACATGACATCACTCAAAGAACTCTTGGAGAACCAGAGGGGCATTCCAGAAAGCAGGTTATGTGAAAACCATCAGTATAGCCAATTGTATTTTTTTCCAACAACGTAATTTCAAAGTCTGTGTTTCTAGTTTGTCGCCGCATTGAGTATGAGATAAAATGTTTTTATATTTCATTTTCAGCCGATTTTAAATAAAACAAAATAGCCTAAAATAAAACATTGAACAACATTCAACCACTTCCTTAAAGGCTAATATAAAATAAAGTGATGTTAAATTCAAAATGAAAAGACGACTGCATCTGAAACTCTGTCAGTGATTTATATAACAGCCGCAGCCAGAAAATGTCTGCTTCCTGTTTTCTCCCGTTGCCATGGTGAATAACCGTATCGGAGCTCCATTGATGATGGCTTTGTACTAGTCGTCAGGCACAAGCTCAACTCCGAGTTAACGTACTCTGAGTCAACTTACCTAACTCAGATCAGCTGTTCTGTAACTGAAAACTCAGTTTCACTTCACAGGGTAAGTCAACTCTGAGTTCAGGGTTAGGCTCAGTTTGTTGAACCTCCTTTCGGGAATAGCCCCCAGAACCTGTTTATGAAGTTTCCTTGAGTTGTTATTCTGCAAACTGACATGTAGAAATTACATAAATGAAAAGGTAAGTATAAAGAATTCCACTAAACAAAAAGTATGCTTACAGGTAGGTGTGAAAAAAAAGAGCTCCTTTTGATTCGTGCCTTTTTAAAAGCACATTGTGTTGAATAAAAAAAAAGTTAAATTGTCACTGTGGTGTCACTTTCATGTTTTCTAACATTATTCGCTGATTATAATTGTGTAATGGACCGACATCAGTATTTCAGTTTAGAATTAATTTTGATTGCATGTCCCACATTATGAGTTGAAGAATATTGAACATTTTGAGTGTATTTCACACATTTATGAGTTGAAGAATATTGAAAGTTTTGAGTGTATTTCCCACATTATGAGTTGAAAAATATTGAAAATTTTGAGTGTATTTCCCACATTATATGAGTTGAAAAATATTGAAAATTTTGAGTGAATTACTCCCTAATTATAAGTTGAGGAATATCAATATTTATAAGATAACATTGAGATAATTTAAGGCAACTGTAAATGTAATTTTTATTTTATGTAAACTTAAAACATTTAAAAACATCACTAAAATATTTTTGTGTAATCTGTTACAAAATAATTTTTGAGTTATGTGAACTTATTAGGGTTTACAGTGAGTGACTGACTTCACCATCACTTTCAAGCCATCATTGACATTGAGATGAAGATGGTCAAACGTGAAAATATTAAATACATCGTGATCCTAATGGAATATAACAAAGCAATTCTGTTGTCTTTGCCTGCTTTATCTTTACAATGACAGGGGGTGCACCGTTCCTGGAGGTACTGCAATACCAGGTCGATGCGTGGAGTGGACGGAGCAAGCCCCTATTCCATCTCCCTGTTCCAAAAATCAATTTAATATATGGTCCCCAGATATTAAACTGATAAGAACCTACTTTTTTTTTTTTTTTTTTTTTGTGAAAAAAATAATATTTATTTTCATTTCACATTCAAATACAAGTACAAATTCAGTGCATAACGTTGTACATAACATGGATTTACAAAAACAGTACCTTAACCATATCAAAATAGCAAAACTCCTAAAAAAAAAAATGCTGTTCTGAGGAACCTGACCAGCTAAAAGGCCTACATTCAAGAGAAGCATGTAAACAATTGCCTCTAACAATCTCCCAAAGCTGATCTTTCAAAGGAATAAAAACTATTATAGAAATAAAAACATATATCAAAGGGAACTCTGAATAAACCTCAGTGTATATTGAATATTTACAAAGCCTACATTTCAATTTACATGACAGAATACAGTTATACATATGCCTATATATAGGCTATAAAAAACGTTTACAAAGAAGGGTATATCACTTTCCATCTATGTTTAACAGATGTGATGCCCCACTTATCTATTTCGAATTGTATTTTTTTCCAAATTTCTTGTTTTATAAATTTAACCAATCCCGTCGGTGACCACTTGAGGGTGTCATTGACCGCACCACATCTGGCCTCCCAAAGTTTGGTCTTGATAAGGGACACCAGAGTCACTCATTCTAATAATTGCACCTTTTCCACATTTTTTAGTTCAAATTTGGCTACCCCTTCATAATCTATGTTTTTTTAAATATAAAAATCCATTTTAATTTTCTTCCAAACTATTTGGGCAAAAGAGCATTCCCATATTTCATATATATTGTTTCAATTGCGAAACAGTTGTCCCTGGGACAAAATTTACTCAGGGTCAAATTATGATCATATAATGTTGAACGGACCGGAAGACGTCTGTGTAAAACAAGCCAATTAAAATCTTTCAGTCTGTTGTCTAAACCTTTTAATTGTGCCCGTAGCCAGGTGGAAGGTGATATAGGTAATCGGTCTCTAGGACAACAATTGTCTATCAATTTCACATATAGCAGTCTGTGGTTGATTACATTTTCTTTTACTTTGCAGACAGGGTTTTTCCTTGCCCATTCAACTATTTTCTTAAAATGTAATGGGATCATTTCAGCTTTTGGCTTACTATTATCCCACTCCACCATAAACCTTAACGGTATGGACAACCAGAATTTGATTAATATATGACATTTGTGTACAGAGGACGACAAAATACAACAAACGTTTGAGTAGAACAACGCATCTAGTTTGAGAGGAATATGAGGGAAATCCCTTCCACCAGCCTCTATAGGCTGGTACATCCGATCTCTCCGGATGTACTCATATCCCCCCCAAAAGAAATTAAACAGTACACGTATGAACATTTTCCTTAGAGACACCGGCATGGGAAACACATATGCAAGGTGGAGTAATGAAGGCAGAATGTCCGCCTTCAGCACTAACACCTTGCCACTAAAAGATAGTCGCCTCACTTTCCACAGTCCCAATCTTTTATTAAGCGAAAGTAGTTTTTCTTTCCAATTAACCATGTCATCTTTAATTTCATTTCCGAAAGATATCCCGAGCACTACCATATCCTGTGCACACAGTCAAACCACATAACTGATCAGATCTCCATTTCCACTGTCCCATATATTTTATTTCTGTTTTATTCTTGTTAATCTTAGACCCGGAGGCAACAGAGAACTCATCAATGACTTTGATAACCTCTTTCAAGCTCAGGTCGTCTTGTAAATATAAAATGGTGTCGTCCGCGTATTGTGAAATTTTTAGAATATCCCCTCCAGGTAATATAATGCCTTTGCTGTTCAATATATAAAACATACAATAGCGCAGAGAGAGGGTCCCCCTGTCTGACACCTCGTAATTTCTTGATTACATTTCCAATATTCCCATTAATATTTACTCTGCTTCCCACATTACTATAAATAATTTTTACCCATTTCATAAAATTATTTTCAAAACCACATTTTTTTCAGAACTCTAAACAAAAACTCATGGTTTACCATGTCAAAGGCTTTTTCCTGGTCCATATTTACAGTAATAGCTGGCAGGTGCCTTTCCTCTAAATATGCTTAAACGTTTCTGTGCAATTGCAAGTTCCAGGTTAACTTTCTCCCTACCACACCACATGTTTGGTCTAAACCAACAACATATGCCATGGCAGAAGACAGACGATTAGTTATAGCTTTACTTAATAATTTATAGTCTACACACAACATTGTTAAAGGTCTCCAATTTGCTAGTGTCTTGGGGTCTCCCTTTTTGTAAAGTAGCGAGATTACCCCCTGGCACATTGAACCTCCCATATGCTCCAAACCAAAAATAACTCTAAATACTTCCAAAAGATGACATCCAATTAAATCCCAAAAAACTATGTAAAACTCTTTAGAGAGCCCACCCACTCCTGGTACTTTTATCTTTCATGCTCTTCAGTGCCATATATATTTCATCTAAATTCAATTCCCCTTCTAATTGGTCTCTAATATCTAAAGGTATCTGCACATCCACACATTTAAAAAAAGTAAAAGCGCTTAATCCCTCATTACATGGCCGAGGGTCCCACAGTTTCTGCACCTTGTCTGGGTGCAGGCATCCGCGAGGTGCCCGTACGTGCTGCACTTCCTGCAAAAACGAGGCTGCCCAGCATACATGAGGTAACCCCTGTCTGCACCGATAGAAAAAGACGCGGGAGGATGGAGGTAGCCATCATGGCCGCTCTCGTCTTCCTTTACGCTCTCGTCTTCCTTCACGCGAAACTGCCTCTTCCCTGTCCAGATGCCTAGGGCGTCCTTAATGTCTCTCACTCCTGGCAAGATGGTCACATACCGGCTGAGGTAGCACACTAGCGTTTCTTCAGTGACCCAGGGGTTGAACATGTGCACCGTTAGCACCCTCAGATTGTGCCTGCACAGGGACTCAACTTGAAAGCTACTGAGGGCGGGTGCTGTCGAGTTTGCTCGGAAGAGCCCTCTCACCTCCTCCAGCCTGGTGATGGTGTAGAACGACACATCATAACACTTCTCCGGTGTGTTTTGTTGCAGACAGTGCACATCGTCTGCTGTCAGGCGTAGAGGTCCAAAAAGAACGTCCTTTCCAAAATTAACTCTTTCCATCAACTTTTCTTTTCCAGTCCATTGAAAACGCAGCGTGTTCTTCAGTCCGGCGGCTGCCGACTGTGACGTGGACGACGACGACATCGCTCCACCTTCAGGATCTCCTTGGTACTGCAACTTGATCTTGATCTTAGCCAAAAGGCGAGAAGCGATACGCTAAGCGATGCTTTCGGGAGGAAGGTGCCGTTCTCGGGCACGTCATATTCGATGACGTTTACACAAAACGTAGCTCTGTAAACTGTCCGCCAAATATCAAAGATAATGATTTAAAGAAAATCGTGGCATAGATTGGGAGTTGATCAACGTTGGGAATAACCACTTTTGACTGTTTCAAAGTAACAAATTGGTAGGATCGGAAGTCACGTGGTCATCTGACCTCCAATCGGAAATGACAGAAAGCGTTTATAAATTAAATCCAGATTAACAGCTAAATCGGAATAATAATATATGAAATACGGGTTGGGGAATCAATTTAGAGATAATAATATATACATAACATTTGATCTTATATCACATATCTCTGGTAGCGTTGATGCCACAAGGGAACTGAAGCAATTTTCCACTTGGTGGCGCAAGTGCTCCACCGACCGTCGCATTTTCCAAGCAGTCCTGTGTGGTCCATCCAACTACATTTGAATGTTGAACCACTTGACTTCAATACATCATCAACGCAAATAATATGAACAATAAAAATAGCCTGTCTTTATTTTATATGTCGGTAGAGCCTTGTACGATAAGACCACGGTGAAGAGGCCTTCATAAAGTTGCCGTCCTAAATTACTAGAGGCCAAACTTCAAAGATGTCCATGGCACTGGACTGCAGTAAGAGCTAGGCCTACAGTGCGGCCTACGGAGCGGTCCTGGTGTATGGTCCTGGCTGCCTAAATGTTTCCTCCACATAATAAACTGTACAAACATGGCACTTTAGAGGGTTACTTTTACAATTAGCCTTACTCAGTCACTACTTCATATCATGGACATGAAATGCCATTAGGCCTAATGAAGATACCGTATATGTAAGTTACTTAGTTGGTGTCTTGTGAATCAACTGGTATGCGCAATAGGGTTTCATATTTCCCCTGTGTTTTACAAATGTTCCATCCCGAGAATAAATCACTTTTCTCCTGCTGTGTGAGACTGCTGTCTCCTGGCTATCAGCCCTGTCTCTGTGTTTGACCAAAACTGGCTCTCCTTCAGCGCCATGGAGTGCACAGGTATTACGGTTGCTGTCCTTTCAGCACAACAAGCCTTTCACATCTGATGTGACACTGTTGTTGTCTCTATTGGTGATAGTGTGATAGTGGTGCTGGCTACCATTAGCTGTGCAAACAGTGCATTATGTTCAAATCAAATTGTATTGGTCAAATATACATATTTAGCAGATGCTATTGCGGGTGTAGCGAAATGCTTGTGTTTCTAGCACCAACAGTGAAGTAGTATCTAACAATTCACAACAATACACACAATACACTCAAATCTAAAAGTAAAAGAATGGATTGAAGAAATATATAAATATTAGGATGAGCAACGTCGGAGTGGCATAAAATAAAATACAGTAGAATAGAATACAGTATATATATATGAGATGAGCAAAGCAAAAATATGTAAACATTATTAAAGTGACTAGTGTTTCATTATTAAAGTGGCCATTGATTCCAAGTCTATATATGTAGGGCAGTAGCCTCTAAGCTGCAGGGTTGCGTAACCGGGTGGAAGCCGGCTAGTGATGGCAGGTGAGTTCCTGCCGCTCTGATATCCCAAAGTTATTTCCGGCTGTAATGTAATAACACAAAAAAAATTCTGGCCAAATAATGTAAGCAAAACAAAAATACTGCAAAGTTGCTTAGGAGCTAGAAGCAGAGCCGCCATATCTGTCGGCGCCATCTTCAAAATTCTATGTGTCATGTTGTGTCCCATGCGGGTTCTGTCTGTGTGCGCGGCAGCCCGAAGCGCGACCTGTTTGATTCATTCATAATGTCATCAAAAAGCATTGCTCCTCCTTCACGAGAACTAGAATGGGCCGACTACAGAATATATAATGTCTGGCGTATTAAGTGATGCTATGTTTTCTGTTATTTTCATGACATTTTTTTTGATTCAACGTATTGGTAGATTTTTGGTCCCTCTGAAGGCCTAGGTCCTATAGTCACGGTTCGCCACTGGATCTAAGTGAAGGCTTAAATTAAACCTGGCCAGAGGCAGGTTTAACTTCAGATTAATGGATGTTGGCCCCCAGGTTGACCTTGGCAATGAGAGAAAATGGATTACCTGGACTATTTCAATGATCTCAGAACAACTAGTGTTTTATCTGCTATCTACTTCTTTTGATTATTTCTCAAGTGGATGTAAATTCTGGTGTAGGCAATCATTTGGAAAGGTGGAATTATTTAATATTATGTTATATTAGTAATACAAATAATAACAATGTATCAAAAGGAACAATGTATTTATACCTCTAGATTTTATATTTTATTATGAATTCGTTTTACTAGCCATTTACCAAACTTATTACTGTGTTGATAATAATAATGTTTTAAATATTGATTATGCTTTTAATATATATACAGTACCAGTCAAAAGTTTGGACACACCTACTAATTCCAGGGTATGCAGAAGATAGCCTTATTTGGTAAAAGACCAAGTCCATATTATGGCAAGAACAGCTCAAATAATCAAAGAGAAACAACAGTCCATCATTACTTTAAGACATGAAGGTCAGTCAATCCTGAAAATATGAAGAACTTTGAAAGTTTCTTCAAGTGCAGTCGCAAAAACCATCAAGCGATATGTTGAAACTGGCTCTCATGAGTACCGCCACAGGAAAGGGGAAGACCCAGAGTTACCTCTGCTGCAGAGGATAAGTTCATTAGAGTTCCCAGCCTCAGAAATTGCAGCCCAAATAAGTGCTTCACAGAGTTCAAGTAACAGACACACCTCAACATCAACTGTTCAGAGGAGAGTGCGTGAATCAGGCTGAGGAAGCTATTGTAGTGGATGCCCCTCAGCCTGTTGAGATACAAAATGTTGTTCGCTATTTTAGGGATACTGATAAAGAAGGTGGATTTTGTGACATTTATTGCGCAAGTGAGTATTTCTACTGCCCAAACGAACAAGAAGTCTAAGAAACTGGATATACTGTAATTGTATGTGCGGCTGAATGGTTTTTTGAGTCTTCAGGAATTAACAGCCGAAGCGTTGCAGGGAATCCTGCCTGAAGATGTTCCCCCTCCCAGGCCCCTGAGTCGGGATGTGATTTGGATTGGACTGGGACTGAAGGAGTCGGTTGTTTTTTTGTTGATCTGTTTTTGTATTTTGCATTTTTGATGACGTGAGTCCCCCCCTTGTATTTTTTCTCCAGTTAACTAACCATACAGTAGGTTGTGGCAGACAGATGATGAATGATAAGAGGCCGTATGAGCTCTTATAAGGTCCTTACTACTGAATAGTGTCAGTTCACATTACATTTGTGTGAACGTCATTATACCAGAGAATAATAATTAATTAGTTAATCAGTCTCAATAGATGTTGCTGTGGTTACAGGTGCAAAGCTTATGGGTGTGTGGTAGCAGTGTGTTGGAGGGATATTCGTCCCGTGTAGCTCAGTTGGTAGAGCATGGCGCTTGCAACGCCAGGGTTGTGGGTTCGATTCCCACGGGGGACCAGTATGAAAAAATATATGCACTCACTAACTAAGTCGTTCTGGATAAGAGTGTCTGCTAAATGACTTAAATGTAAATATTCCTAGGTGTGAGAAGTGTGCAGAAGGGGCATGAGACAAATAACTGTGTCGTTTAGTAGTATCAGGAGAATAAGTGTTTTATTTGTACGGGTGCCCATGGTAGAGACAGGTGTTAGGGTTAGAGGAGTGCAGGGGGGTGTAGTATGCTGAAGCAGTGAAGAAAGTAGAGGAGGACGGGTCAAGGGGGAGGGATCCTGAGAGGATCCGTGTGAGGTCTGTGCCAGCACAGAGGGATAGGCCAACGAGTGATGTAAGGTTGGCTTCTTAACGTTCATAGCAATGGTTATCAACTGTACTGCAGAGATGGAACGTAAATCACAGAATATAAATGTTGTGGTGGCAGCTGCAGAGAAGTATTTGGGTATACGAGATCTGATTTCAGAAGAGCTACAGGGTGTGTTGAGGGGTGGTGTCCCGCCTTCCCATTCCGTTGGCATGGTACAGGAGCAGATAGGGTCAAAGTAGTGGAATGGGGTAGTGTGTTTTTAATTAGTGTAGAGTTAGTTGGAAGGGTATTTTTATTTGGGGGGGGGGGGGGTATATTTTCATTTTTTGTGTAGTCATTTTTTTCATTTTGTATTACAAAGTATAATGGATTTATATTATACTCCAGCTGGGGGCGGTAATGCAACATATTTGATGCCAACCGCAGTTAAACTCCAAAGGAGAAGAAGAAGTAGTTCCGGGCAGGCGCACACCATTCTTCAGAATGTAAAAAGCGCCAGAACTGTGCTGTCAAGAGGATAACCTTTGTGTCTGTTTGTATTTATTACTAGAGGTATGTAATAGCACGTTTACACTTTATAATATCGAAAGAACATGTCATAACGTGCTAGTTAACAAATCGATCAAGATATTAGCACGTTTGGTGATGGTTGCTATGTGTTGTTTTTGTGTCAAACCGAGTGATTGAAGAACGCGAACAAATATTTTACAAGTCACATAGCTAGAGATTTGGGGTTTGTCTTTTTGAAAGTACTGTACGTCAGTTGTATGTATGTAAGTATGCCATTTAGCAGACGCTTTTATCCAAAGCGACCTACAGTCATGCGTGCATACATTATTATTTAATTTTTTAACGTATGGGTGGTCCCGGGGAATATAAATACCTCTTACCAGTAGCGGTGCATGGGTAACATTACTGGGGAAGCCAAAAACACATTACAACCTATGTGTTGTGATAATTGGGTTGTTTGAGCTATAACCTGTTAGTTCATATGCCTTGCCACCGTGATATATAGGCTGAAGGCCGAGACGATAAGAAGACACAGTGGCAGAATCAATTCAACCACACATTTGTTTCATTACCAAACCGGAGAGCAACATCTGTCAGGTGAAGCCTACAAAACATATTACATGTAACAAACAGTTACATGACCTACAGCAGGGGTCAAGCAAGGTCATGTTTCCCACATTTTCAGACTACTAAACAACTATTGATTTAGAACCATGGAGAGTTACCACAAGTCACAAAGAAAACAGGAGCTGCCTCCACTATTCCAGCACCATTTCAATATTTACATTTTAGCAGATGAGCTTATCCAGAGCGACTTACAGGAGCAATTAGGGTTAAGTGCCTTGCTTAAGGGCACATCGACAGATTTTTCACCTAGTCGGCTCGGGGATTAGAACCAGCGACCTTTCGGTTACTGGCACAACGCTCTTACCCACTAAGCTACCTGCCGCCCTACAAATCAACATCATCTAATCATCTATGCTTGGTCTAATACAGTGACAACTAAAAGATACCAACAACTATTTAGTGCAATCAACGTAAGCTAAATATGATGTGGCTGTCCATGGCACTGATTTCTGTTTGTGTGTGGATGCGTGCAAGTAGAACAATCATGTCTCACTCTACTGGTAGAGAAACGCCAAGGCCATCCTCCTCTTTCATGTTGCCTAAACGGTCTATGAGGGTTGTAGTTTTTGTTGTCCTAGGCTACCTGGCTAAAATGCTTGCTCGCTAGCCTGACTTCCTTTCATTAAAATACTACAGTTCATTCGGAAAGTTTTCAGACCACTTCACTTTTTGCACATTTTGTTACGTTACAGCCTTACTCTAAAATTGATTAAATATTTTTTCCCCCCCTCATCAATCTGCCCATAATGACAAAGAGAAAACAGGTTTTTGGACATTTTTGGAAATTGCTTTAAAAAAAACGGATACCCTATTTACATAAGTATTCAGACCCTTTGCTATGAGACTTGAAATTGAGCTCAGGTGCATCCTGTTTCCATTGATCATCCTTGAGATGTTTCTACAACTTGTTGGAGCAGTGGTAAATTCAATATTAAGCACAAGTTTTAAATCCTCAAGGGATTCCTGCAGAGCTATAAAATCTGACTGTAGTTTTGATACAGCCAGATCAACAGTTGGGCCGATAACATACATAGTAGTATAGATGAAGTTAAAAAATTTTTTTTTACAGATTGACCAATGGTGTTTATATAAAGAGTGACGAGAACAGGTCCCGAAATCGATCCCTGTGGTACTTCAAGAAAATAACTTAACCCCATCAATCACGATGGCCTGAGTTCTGTCACTAAGACAGTCATGAAACCATGAACAGGCGTCAGAGCTCAGGCCTATCGAGGACAATTTATTCAACAAAATAGCATGATCAACAGTATCGAAAGCTTTTGACGGGTCCACAAACAAAGCAGCACATTTCATTTTAGTGTCTAAAGCATTGACAAGATCATTAACAACTAAAGTGGTTGCTTTTAATATTGCTATGCCCATGCCCTGATTGGTTTAAATTCAAAATGCATTTCTCAGAAAGAAAAAAAAGTTGTACATTTACCAAGGATTCAATGATCTTATCTAGACAAGGAAGCCTTTGAACTGGGGCGATAAATATTGAGATCACTACTAGCTGATTTCCATACTTTTTGAATATTTCCTGATAACAATGTTAAATAAAACATGTGGGTTATTGAGCCAACAATGATGGGCGCTGCACATTTAATAAGCAGACAGGGATCCAATTGGTCGCCCCCTGTGGATTTCCTGTCTAAGCATCCAGGACTTATTTTTCTGTAAATAGCCTAAAAGAAAAGCTTTGGCTATAATTTTTCTGAACATTCAACAATTTTTCCCCTATCTGCATCCAGCCCAATATAATTGTGAATAGGCTTAGAAGTTCTTTCAAAGAGAGCCCTCTGAAATAAAACGGTGGTTAAATGCATCAATGATGCCATTTTGTTTCTCGTCATGAGGCCAGTGTCTGCATGTATTTGTTGTGGAAGAGGGGAGGAATTAGAACCCTTCAGGTATTTGACAGTTTTCCAGAATTTAGCCGGGTTCCCATTACAATCCGAAAGAGCGGTTACATAATAATCAGATTTAGCCTTTCTGATTTGTCTTACACAGTGATTCCTCAGATGCCTAATAGCTTGCCAGTCCGGGCCTAAGCCTGTGTTCCTGGCCTTGACCCAAGCATCATCCCTTTTTATTAAATACTTCTGATAATTCTGAAGTGTACCAGGCATTCAATCTACCTTTAACCCTTCATTTTTTTGAAGGGAGCATGATTATCCACAATAGTATTGAAGACAACAGCAAAAAGGCTCAATGCTAAATCCGGTTCAGAGATAGCTAAAATACAATCAAGGTCACTAAAATCAAGGTCTTAAAAAGCCTGTTCACTGACATTTTTTAAGTTCATGATGATGACACGAGGCATAGAGTTTTGTATTCTCAGATCTGTAACACAAACAACTGGACAATGGTCACTATCTTGGGTGAAGACATTTCTCTGGTGTATTCGTTAAAATAAGATACATCAGAGTTGACTATCTTATGCGTGGGAATACTTGGGAACAGATTTCCACAATTAAAATCACTTGGAGCTGATTTCCTGGTGTTTTTACAGTCTTATGTCCAACAACAATTCACAAAATTATAAAAAATATATTTATATACACATTTTTGCTCAGAAAACTTGAGGCCAAATAAAACCTACTTCAGTCTATAAATAAATAAAATAATTCAAAATAGGCTACTACACCAGAAAGCATGATTTGGCCACCGAGGATCATTCACTTCTTTAAAAAAATGTAAAACCATTCATATTGCCTAGTCAGAAGGACCTGAAATTTGGGCAGCGCGCGGGAAATACCACATAGATGATTGAGTTGCGACTGTCAGTTAAATATCGCAATATTTCATCACAGTTTGGAAAGCAAATGGTTATTGCTGTGAAGAGAAGACAATGAATAGTCTCTAATCTGTCTTTATAGTTAGTCTATAAATTCACATCTTAATTGGTTGAACAGTGTAGCCTTTTGTCTTATTGGCTCCAGTGGAGAGCATCGGCCATATCCCCGGGGAGCGCATATTCACTCTATCATTGTTGGGTCAGTGCCACTTGAAAGTTAGTTTCCTCCTCCAGGTTAGATGGATGTCATATTGTAGGCTTTGTGCGTCCCCCCTTCTCGTAGGCCTATAAGCAGCGTCATTTTTATTGATCTGTTTGTCATTGTTAGCAGAGTAGGCTACGCTACCCTGTAATTTTTGTCGTCTTCAAAAAGATTCTGCTAATGTCTCCAGTCATTTAAAGTGTAGTAGAATTGCATGAAATGTGTTTATAAAAGGCCTAGAAACGTATCTGATATAGCCTGGGCCTATTCTACACAACTACGTGCTCAGCCATGCGTTGAACAGGCTTTTTTTTGCCCACAGTGATTGGTGTTATATTAGTAGCCTAAATGATGCCTATCCAATCTACTCATCACATTAGGAATAGTAGGCTATTGGACAGAAGTCTGCGATGATGCATGGAATGCTTTATTATAGAGGTGCATTTTATGGTGAAAATGTGCTTCCCCAAACTGGAAACTCACGTGCCGCCTACGGCTACAGAAACACCACTAGTCAAACAGTCTGGCTGGTGCACAGCTGAAACGGGTCCCGTGACGTAGTTGAAGCGTTGTTGTTGTGGACTTAGAACATACATGTAGTTGTTACTATATTTGTATTAAAAGTGTGATTTTGATAGAGAACCTGAAAACAACAGGGGGAAATCAGTCCTTCTCCCTGCTTTAATTTTTGCTGTGGTATCAAGTATGTTTTTTTCTTCTAATTCTGCCCTCTAATGGATTTAGCAGAAGAAAACACGTGGTTATTGTCTTTGCTGTTACAGTAAATCTATCAAAATCAATGTAAGAACACAAGGACATGCTAATTTAAAAAGATGTCTAGTCATTATTAGCCTGATTCTGTATGGATTGCAGGCATATTATGGGACACAAGCCAGGTCATTACCAATTATATTTTTGTTTTTATGTAAGAAAATTGGTGTGACCAAGTCATGTGCTAAATGCTGTAGCTTTATAGCTAGTTAACGTTAGCATAGAGGTAGTAAGCTAGATCTTTAACTTAGCATTGGTGTGACCGAATCATGTGCTAAATGCAGTAGCTTTATAGCTAGCTAACGTTAGCATAGAGGTAGTAAGCTAGCTCTTTAACTTACCTGGTGAAGTCATAATGCTCTGTCTCTGCTGCTGCTGCTGGCTGTTTGTGATACTTTATAACCACGTTGTTGGTAGGGGCACCATCCACTTTGAAAAGCAACGTTTTGCTGAAGCCCTCCTTCTATTGTTGATAGCGGTGGAAGTTCTCAAAGATGAAATGTCCCCCGCAGACTGACGAGTAGATGCCCAATTCACCCGCCTCATTCTCACAAATGTATCCCACTTTTTACGGTGTTTATTTGCGGTGCAAGGAGGGAGACATTTGCATAGCAAGTGTTGCTACACCCTGCTAACCACACAAAGCTTGGCCATCTTGATTCATAAAAATGCAATTGTTGGCTAGCTCCATACTACTAACCCACAAGTTAGATTTTTTTTTTTACCCATGAGTATATGAAGGTAGTCAGTAGTTACCAAAGCCACAAAGTCATAAACCCTGCCGATTTTCTATAATTTCTCATCTTAAAATGTGATTTCAAACCCCAACCTTTACCCCAACCACGCTGCTAACCTTATGCCTAACCCAAACTTGAAATGAAGACCAAAAAGCTAGTTATTACGATTTTTTACGATATAGCCCATTTTGACTTTGTGGCTGTGATAACTAGTGGAAGTCGTACGTGAAGGTTGAGAATGGATTTTTTTCTTCTCTCTGTGACCTCTGGGCATTGTGGGATTGTTTGGGAAGTTAGAGCTGATTTGGAGAAAAACCCAACTTTTAGAACAATATTATGGTATTATAAAAATGGATCTATGAGTTTGTAATTTGTGAATGTTTTCTGGGGGTGCTCTAAGTTACTATTATATGCGTTTCAAGCATTGAGAAATAGCTGCTATATGCCCTTTAACAGACTTCAGTGCAGTAGCTCTCAAAATCCCTTCTCCGTATGTAGAGTTTTCAGCCATTACATTTGCCCACATTTGGCTCTGCGTAAACTACAATTCTGACGCTCTGTTTTAACATTGAGAAACGTCAATAATCATCGCTTTCACAAACGTATGCTAATATGCCCCTTAACTTTCATGTCAGCCAGAACTAATCTTTCAAATAAAGATAACACTTACTGTAGCAGTTTGACACAGATCCATACACTGTGTGTGCCTCCAGTTGACAAACTACACTACAAATCTCCAGAAACACCCCAAAACATCCTTTTTAGAAACGGCAAAGCTCTCAGTATAATGATGCAGGTCTTTAGACGTTGTACACATGACGTTGTTTCATTCCGAAATGTGTCTGCAATGTTATATTCCATATTGGTCGACTCGAGCCGTCTCGAGTGGTTCCATTTCCCATGTAGTCTGCAGGTAACTGCAGAAATAAAGGAAACGCCAACATATAGCGTCATCATTTTATTTATTTATTTTAGCCTTTATTTAACTAGGCAAGTCAGTTAAGAACAAATTCTTATTTACAACGACGGCCTACGAGCCGCCAGAACAGATTCTACAAGTGTCTGGAACTTCCTGTGTGGAAGCACCCCATTCTTTCAATATACTTTGTAGGGTGATATCAGGTAAAATGGGCCATCAGGTAAAATGGGCCATTTAAGGTTTTGGGGTCCCAGCCCTCTGGAATTTAGAGCCAATGACTGCAAAGGATTTCAAACTGTTGTCATAACTGTACTTGACAAGTAACAGGTGATTTGATTGGTTCATGGTTGCTATGGTGGGCAGTGCAATAATTCAAATCAAGACTGCACCAGAAAGCTGCATGGTGAGTAGCCTGGCATACCAAATCTAACTAAACTATTATAAGGATGATAAATCTGTAAAAAACAACAACATGCCCATAAAAAACTATGCATAATATCTGTCTTGATGGCATCAATCAGAAATAATGTTGTTAGTTTGGTATATGAACATATTTTTTGAAAAAGTGATGCTTTTTTGGGGGGGCCCAATTTACCTTAACCCCTTGAGGTAAAATGGGCCACATGGTTTCAGCTAAAATGGGCCATCATTTGTGTCACTCACAAACACACATACACATGTGTTTGAGTGTGTGTGAGTGAGTTTGTGTGTAAGGGTGTGTGTTTGTGTTTGTATGTGTATGTACGTGCATACACACACACACACGCACACACACATACATACACACAATTTAGTCCCTAATCATATAAAATGTACACCAAATAATTATTCTATTTCTTGCAATAATATAGGCTCTTTTTGTTATTTTCTTTCTGTTCAGTCTGTGAGATCGGTCACATTCAATGACTTGATCTCAATGCCGCAAAGGGAGAGGGCCATCAGAAAGAGAGTGAAGCCACCATCGTATAACCTAACAAGTGAGCAACACATTGAATATATTCAAACAAAAAAATCATCCAGCAAGCATCCAGCCAAGCAAGCCAGCTGGTACCCGGGCAGCAAGCAACCGAAAGGGAAAAAAAAAGCAGGGCAAGAGAAGCAAATCACCTTGCAAAGTCTGCAACACCCACTATGGTGACCCAAATGACCCTAAGGCTACTGAGGAATGGTTAAAATGTGTTCCATGTTCTGCCTGGTTTCATGAGAGCTGTGGTGAAGACAATGGTATCTGTGCTGACGATGGTTTCATTTGCAAAGACTGTGTTTGAAAAGTTTTCACACAAACATATCAGTTAATAATTTGGAATGTGAATTTTTGTATTTTTGTGAATGCACATTTTGTTCTAAATGTGTTGTTCACACACACACACACACACACACACACACACACACACACACACACACACACACACCACTGACAGTTCACTGATCTATGCTGTTCCAAAATGGATTTTTTAATTGCACATTTGAATATGTGGGTTTGCACCCAAAATGTTTTTTGAATGGCACATATGAATTTTTGTTTAATGCAGTTTAAATGTTATGTGGCTGTATAAGCAACTGTGTTTTAAAATTAAAATTGATGATAAATGACTATTTCCCTTTGGAGTTTGACTGGCCCATTTTACCTGAAGCTGTGGCCCATTTTACCTGAAACTGCTCATGCAACAAATGTTGGCAGAGCTGATGTTTCAAGAACTGTAGGGCCTAAATAATTATATTTTATTAAATAATTTCAACACAAAATTATCAAAAACAGTCATTATTAATCATAAAAACACATGGAAAAGGCATATATGGTATTGTATTATTGTCCCAAACGATTTACCAAAAAGTGGCCCAATTTAGCTGATGTCACCCTATCCCTCATTTACTCAGTGTTTCCTTTATTCTGGAAGTTACCTGTAAAATGGACAGAGAGTTATCGCTCGAGTCGCAACAAAATGGAATATAACGTTGCAGATAATGTTCGGAATGACACAATTTCATTTGTACAACATCTAAAGACCTTCATCACTATACTGAGAGCTTTGCCGTTTCTAAAAGGACGTATTTGGGTGTTTTTTGTGGCGCCTTTGTTTTTTCGGGGTCCACATACTGCTAAACCATGATGAGGAAGTGATTCGCTGGTTGGGGTAAGGTTCTCAAAAGCATGTGAAATCACAAAAAAAGTGTCTGGACCGTTCTATAAAATAACATTTACATCAAAAATACAGATTTGATTGTAAAATAGGAAACTTCTCCTTTTAAGTATTTTTTTGGGGATGTCTGTAATTTACTATTTTATATTTCTGTCAACTTTTACTCCACTTCATTCCTAAAGAAAACTTTTTTTCTGTACTTTTTACTCCCATACAAGTTTCCCTGACACCCAAAAGTACTCGTTACATTTAGAATGCTCAGGCAGGACAGCATTATGGTCCAATTCACTCACCTATCAATATCACGCATTGTCACCCCTACTGCCCCTGATCTGGCGGACTCACTAAACACAAATACTGCGTTTGTAAATGATGCCTGGGTGTTGGAGTGTGCCCCTGGCTATCCATTTTTAAAAAATAAGAAGGAAAATCATGCCGTCTGGTTTGCTTAAAGATACGCTATGCAGAAATCCCTCCCCCATTTCCTGGTTGCAAAAAATGGAATAGTTTTCCTAATTTCAGGTTATGTATAAAAACAAGCAGTCATTGTGTAGAGAATCACTGTACCATCTAAACCGATGTGAAATAACTTTTACATAACCAAAAGTATTGTATATTCAGTTGTTTGAAGCTGGTGTACAAATCCGAAAGTAAAAGACTCAAAAACGAAACTTAAGAACAGAAAGCATAGAAATAGCGCACATAGAACAGATCTACCGCTTGTTAGACTTGCTATGTGCATTTAGTCGGACTGCCCAAAAAAGTTACATATTGGAGCTCAGTTGGTAGAGCATGGTGCTTGCAATGCCAGGGTTGTGGGTTTGATTCCCACGGGGGACCAGTACAAATATGTATGCACTCAATATTGTAAGTCGCTCTGGATAAAGAGCGTCTGCTAAATGACTAAAATGTAAAATGTAATTAATATAAGGAATTTGATGTAAAGCATTTACTTTTTACTTTTACTCAAGTATAACAATTGAGTACTTTTTCCATCACTGACCAATGGTTTTTGTGAGTGAAATAATACAGTGAAGACAAGGTTATTCAGTACAATAGTACATAGTGCAGCCTAAAACAAACTGCAACCTTGCACTAAATGGTTTGAGTCAAACAATGCATTTATATTAATTGAGGAAATCTACTATAGGTTACGTGCACTTATGTTGTGTAATTTAAAGTATGTACTTTGTCTAATGTGAATGAATGTATTTATGTTTTGTTGTCAATGCTTAGCTACCTGATTTATTGTCATGACATAATTGACTAAGAAAAAATATAATATATATTTTTAGAGAATAAAGAAAGTGCCAGAACTGTCAAGACAATAACTTTTTGTGTCTGTTTCTCATTGTTACTACAGGACGACTAGAATTCAATCTGAGGCCGGTAACATCAACAGTGAGGACAAACCCAGCCTGCCTCTCCTTCCAGTCCAAACCTACAGTCACTGGGTCCTGATTGTGACAGTGGAGCCCAGTTTACTGCAGGATCCAGAGATGGCATCAGTGAAGCTGGAAGACTGCAGTCAAACACTGGAGCTGAATGTCAACATTAAAGATGAAGAAGAGGAGGAGAAGATTGGGAAATCTGTTTCTCATGGTAAGAGCAGGTTTTATCTATCTGTAAGTTATCTTCATAATATCTTCATAAAACCTCCATATTTGGTTTACTTTCTCAATTGACTCGAATAGAAATGGAATTGACCCCAACCCTGGTAGCTGCTAACTTGTGATAGTGAGTGGAGGATGAATTGAAATGGAATCCTGGTGGTTGCTATGTGATGGTGAGTGGAGGATGAATTGAAATGGAATCCTGGTGGTTGCTATGTGATGGTGAGTGGAGGATGAATTGAAATGGAATACTGGTGGTTGCTAAGTGATGGTGAGTGGAGGATGAATTGAAATGGAATCCTGGTGGTTGCTAAGTGATGGTGAGTGGAGGATGAAATGAAATGGAATCCTGGTGGTTGCTAAGTGATGGTGAGGAGAAGCGGTTGGAGGATGAATTGAAATGGAATCCTGGTGGTTGCTAAGTGATGGTGAGTGGAGAATTTTCACTCCTTTTGCTCCTTTTTGCCGTCGACTGTTATCCACTTTTAGAATAGTTTTATTCCCCTTTTGTATTGAACAGCCTACTGATATGAAGTCATATGTATATCACACCAACTGACTGGTTCTTCTGATGTTGTTCACACAGGAGACCACGTTGAGACATTCAATACATCCAGAGAGCAACAGCAGGAAGATCACAGAGCTAAGAGGTCTCACCACTGCCCACATTGTGAGGAGATTTTCCCAATTCTATCAAAGCTAGAAATACACAGAAAAATACACACGGGAGAGAATCTGTATTCCTGTACTGACTGTGGAAAGAGCTTCAAAACATCAAGGTCTCTGACAGTTCATCAGAGAGTGCACACAGGAGATACGCCTTACTCCTGCTCTGACTGTGGGAAGAGTTTCTCTCAACAGAGCAATTTAAAAACACACCAACGTATACACACAGGAGAGAAGCCTTACTCCTGCTCTGACTGTGGGGAGAGTTTCTCTGGATTGGATACCTTAAAAACACACAAACGTATACATACAGGAGAGAAGCCCTATTCCTGTTCTGACTGTGGGAAGACATTTTCTCAACTGGTCCATTTAAAAGCACACCAACGTATACATACTGGAGAGAAGCCTTACTTCTGCTCTGACTGTGGGAAGAGTTTCTCTCAACAGAGCAGCTTAAAATCACACCAACGTATACACACAGGAGAGAAGCCTTACTCCTGCTCTGACTGTGGGAAGTGCTTCACAACATCATCTGAGCTAAAAGTTCATCAGAGAACACACACAGGAGAGAAGCCATACTCCTGCTCTGACTGTGGAAGGAGTTTTTCCCAACTGAATACCTTAAACTGTCACCAGCTAATACATACAGGACAGAAGCCTTACTTCTGCTCTGACTGTGGGAAGAATTTCTCTCTACAGAGCAGCTTAAAATCACACCAACATATACATACAGGAGAGAAGCCTTATTCCTGCTCTGACTGTGGAAAGAGTTTCTCTCGACAGGGCAGCTTAAAATCACACCAACGAATACACACAAGAGAGAAGCCTTACTCTTGCTCTGACTGTGGGAAACGCTTCAAAACATCAGCTGAGCTAAAGGTTCACCAGAGAACACACACAGGAGAGAAGCCTTACTCCTGCTCTGACTGTGGGAAGAGTTTCTCTCGACGGGGCAACTTAAAATCACACCAACGGATACACACAAGAGAGAAGACTTTTGCAGATTAAAACTTTACATTTTGGTGGATGGACAATGGATCCCTGTTTAAAGTATCCTCCTTTTTAAATTAAGTTATACAGAGTTGGCTACAATCTCATCCTCCAGATAAGGCAGATCTAATAATACAGCAAATAATATGACTAAACTCCAATGTACTGATAGAGAAAGAAAACGATTTTCTTGTAAAAGATGGGTATAATATTTATGAAGGACATTGTAAACAAGAATGGTAAAAAACTAACAACAGTGTATAGAGGTGTATACTCAATACAAAATTATAACCAACTCATCGTGGCTCTGCCACAAAATTGGAAGAGACAATTACTTAAAGAGGAAATTAAAGAATTAGTCTGGTTGCCTCCCATTAAATCAGAAATGGCTTAAAATGATTAGTATAAATAGAAAAATGTATCAGTTTCACTTAAAGTCATAAGGTTTGACAGCAACACCCTATACAATTCAAGTAATTTGGGAACAGGTTTTTGGTGTCCCAATACCTTGGCATCGGGTCTATGAACTGACAAATAAAACAACAATTGACACAGCAATCCGTTCATTTCGAAATAAGCTATTATACAAAATGCTCAATAAAGAATGCTCAATAGAACAGTCAGCCCTGTGCAGACACTGCCACGGGGAAACATAATCAATAGAACAGTCAGCCCTGTGCAGACACTGCCACGAGGAAACAGAATCAATAGAACAGTCAGCCCTGTGCAGACACTGCCACAAGGAAACAGAATCAATAGAACAGTCAGCCCTGTGCAGACACTGCCACGAGGAAACAGAATCAATAGAACAGTCAGCCCTGTGCAGACACTGCCACGAGGAAACAGAATCAATAGAACAGTCAGCCCTGTGCAGACACTGCCACGAGGAAACAGAATCAATAGAACAGTCAGCCCTGTGCAGACACTGCCACGAGGAAACAGAATCAATAGAACATATTTTCTTGTACTGTCCATCGGTGGCTCGCTTGTGGAGTCAGGTCCAGGAAGGTTGTTATGTCATAATATCAGGGTTCAGATGGACCTGCAAACTGTATTGTTAGGGGATCTGAAAAACCACGTTCAGTCAATTGAAATATAGTTATACTCTTGGGTAAAGTATTTATTTTTAGGACAACATCAGTATAAATGTTACAAATAGGGAGGATCAGGACCCTCGTAAGACATCATAGTAAAATGGAGGGATGTATTGCAAAAGGAAATAGCAAAATGGTATTAAACTGTGAAAGATGGATTAATCTGTGGACATGGGAGGGTTGGAGTTCATATCAGAATGGTATTATACTGTGAAAGATGGGTTAATCTGTGGACATGGGAGGGTTGGAGCTCATATCAGAATGGCATTATACTGGGAAAGATGGGTTAATCTGTGGACATGGGAGGGTTGGAGCTCATATCAGAATGGTATTATACTGTGAAAGATGGGTTAATCTGTGGACATGGGAGGGTTGGAGTTAAAATCAGAATGGCATTATACTGGGAAAGATGGGTTAATCTGTTGACATGGGAGGGTTGGAGTTAAAATCAGAAGGAATGGTGGGTTGTTCGCTGTGGGTGAAAATCCAGCACTTGAAGAAAGAGGACATTAGCAATATATGTATAATGATTTCTTTACAGGTACCCTAGACGTGAGGGAAAACAGCTGTACATAGCAGTAGAAGTATTGTTGTCCGTTAGTTTACTATAACCAGGGTAAGGGTGGTAGGGTAGTTTACTATAACCAGGGGAGGGATGGTAGGGTAGTTTACTATAACCAGGGTAGGGTGGTAGGGTAGTTTACTATAACCAGGGGAGGGATGGTAGGGTAGTTTACTATATACCAGGGTAAGGGTGGTAGGGTAGTTTACTATAACCAGGGTAGGGAGGGTAGGGTAGTTTACTATAACCAGGGTAAGGGTGGTAGGGTAGTTTACTATAACCAGGGGAGGGATGGTAGGGTAGTTTACTATAACCAGGGTAGGGGTGGTAGGGTAGTTTACTATAACCAGGGTAGGGTGGTAGGGTAGTTTACTATAACCAGGGTAGGGGTGGTAGGGTAGTTTACTATAACCAGTGGAGGGGTGGTAGGGTAGTTTACTATAACCAGGGTAGGGGTGGTAGGGTAGTTTACTATAACCAGTGGAGGGGTGGTAGGGTAGTTTACTCCAACCAGGGTAAGGGTGGTAGGGTAGTTTACTATAACCAGGGGAGGGATGGTAGGGTAGTTTACTATAACCAGGGTAGGAGTGGTAGGGTAGTTTACTATAACCAGGGTAGGAGTGGTAGGGTAGTTTACTATAACCAGGGGAGGGATGGTAGGGTAGTTTACTATAACCAGGGGAGGGGTGGTAGGGTAGTTTACTATAACCAGTGGAGGGATGGTAGGGTAGTTTACTATAACCAGGGTAGGAGTGGTAGGGTAGTTTACTATAACCAGGGTAGGAGTGGTAGGGTAGTTTACTATAACCAGGGGAGGGATGGTAGGGTAGTTTACTATAACCAGGGGAGGGATGGTAGGGTAGTTTACTATAACCAGGGGAGGGATGGTAGGGTAGTTTACTATAACCAGGGGAGGGATGGTAGGGTAGTTTACTATAACCAGGGGAGGGATGGTAGGGTAGTTTACTATAACCAGGGTAGGGGTGGTAGGGTAGTTTACTATAACCAGGGTAGGGATGGTAGGGTAGTTTACTATAACCAGGGGAGGGATGGTAGGGTAGTTTACTATAACCAGGGGAGGGATGGTAGGGTAGTTTACTATAACCAGGGGAGGGATGGTAGGGTAGTTTACTATAACCAGGGGAGGGATGGTAGGGTAGTTTACTATAACCAGGGGAGGGATGGTAGGGTAGTTTACTATAACCAGGGGAGGGGTGGTAGGGTAGTTTACTATAACCAGGGTAAGGGTGGTAGGGTAGTTTACTATAACCAGGGGAGGGGTGGTAGGGTAGTTTACTATAACCAGGGGAGGGGTGGTAGGGTAGTTTACTATAACCAGTGGAGGGGTGGTAGGGTAGTTTACTATAACCAGGGGAGGGGTGGTAGGGTAGTTTACTATAACCAGTGGAGGGGTATTAGCAGCGTATACATATTTTGCAGATGTTATCGTGGGTGTAGTGAAATGCTTATGTTCCTAGCTAGTAGCTAACAGTAGGCGGCAGGTAGCTTTAGTGGTTAAGAGCGTTGTGCCAGTAACCGAAAGGTCGCTGGTTCTAATCCCCGAGCCGACTAGGTGAAAAACGGTTGATGTGCCCTTGAGCAAGGCACTTAACCCTAATTGCTCCTGTAAGTCGCTCTGGATAAGAGCGTCTGCTAAATGACAAAAAATAACAGTGCAGTAGTAGCTAGCTAGTAGCTAACAATACAAACCAACAGTGCAGTAGTACCTAGCTAGTAGCTAACAATACAAACCAACAGTGCAGTAGTAGATAGCTAGTAGCTAACAATACAAACCAACAGTGCAGTAATACCTAGCTAGTAGCTAACAATACAAACCAACAGTGCAGTAGTAGTTGCTAGTAGCTAACAATACAAACCAACAGTGCAGTAGTACCTAGCTAGTAGCTAACAATACAAACCAACAGTGCAGTAGCACTGTCAGAATGCTGTAGGTGGGTGTAGTGGTGGAATCAAGCGCAGGACACCGAAGTATAGTCCAAAAGACTTTAGTGCAATTTCCAACAAGGAAAATTCGAACACACTTGCCCGAAGGCGAAACTACGCACGCAGGCGACAAAACAAAAGGCGCACTAAACATGTGCGTAAACGCTCCAACACAGTGGAGTAAAGCTCAACCGAGCGAATAGGCAATAATTACAAGCGCAACACACGACAGAAATAAATCAATCACACACAACACTAGACAAACACAACGAGAAACTTATAGGACACTAATTACACTAAACGAGAACAGGTGTCACAACAAACAGACAAAAGCAAACGAACATAGAAACATACAACGGTGGCAGCTAGTATTCCGGAGACAACGAACGCCGAAGCCTGCCCGAACAAGGAAGAGAGGCAGCCTCGGCCGAAACCGTGACAGTACCCCCCCCTTGACGCGCGGCTCCAGACGTGCGCCGACTCCGGCCTCGGGGGACGACCAGGAGGACGCGGAGCAGGGTGCGTCGGGTGCCCACGATGGAATTCCGTCAGGAGAGACGGGTCCAAAATGTCTCTCCTCGGCACCCAGCACCGTTCCTCCGGACCGTACCCCCTCCCACTCCACTAGATATTGGAGACCCCCCATCCGACGTCTCGAATTCAAGATGGACCTCACGGAGTACGCCGGTGCCCCCTCGATGTCCAATGGGGCGGAGGAGTCTCCCTGATCTCACTTTCTTGGAGTGGGCCAGCTACCACCGGCCTGAGAAGAGACACATGGAACGAGGGGTTAATACTTTTATATTCAACAGGTAGTTGTAATTTGTAACACACCTCGTTCAACCTTCTCAGGACTTTAAATGGCCCTACAAACCGCCCGACCCAGTTTCCGACAGGGCAGGCTGAGGGGCAGGTTTCTGGTAGAGAGCCAGACTCGATCACCAGGTGCGTACACCGGTCCCTCACTGCGGTGGAGATCGGCGCTCGCCTTATGACGTCGGAGGGCCCGCTGCAGGTGGGACGTGTGCAGCGTTCCATGTCTCCTCCGAGCGCCGTGCCCACTCATCCACCGCAGGAGCCTCGATCTGGCTCTGCTGCCAAGGTGCCAGAACCGGCTGGTAACCTAAACACATTGGAAAGGGGGTTAGGTTAGTGGAGGAATGGCGTAGGGAATTCTGGGCCATCTCGGCCCAGGGAACGTACCTTGCCCACTCCTCCGGCCGGTCCTGGCAGTATGTTCTAAGAAACCTACCCACATCCTGGTTCACGCGTTCCACCTGCCCATTACTCTCCGGGTGGTAACCCGAGGTGAGGCTCACCGAGACCCCCAACCGCTCCATAAAGGCTCTCCAGACCCTGGAGGTAAATTGGGGACCTCGATCAGACACAATATCCTCGGGTACCCGTAGTGCCGGAACACATGGGTGAATAGTGCTTCGGCAGTTTGCAGGGCGGTAGGAAGGCCCGGCATGGGGAGCAAACGACAGGCCTTAGAAAACCGGTCCACAACGACCAGTATAGTGGTATTCCCCTGTGAAGGAGGAAGGTCAGTAAGGAAATCCACCGAGAGGTGAGACCATGGTCGTTGTGGAACGGGCAGGGGTAGTAACTTACCCCTAGGCAGATGTCTAGGCGCCTTACACTGGGCGCACACCGAGCAGGAGGAAACATAAACCCTCACATCCCTTGCCAACGTGGGCCACCAGTACTTGGCACTAAGACAGTGCACTGTCCGGCCGATACCAGGGTGTCCAGAGGAGGGTGACGTGTGAGCCCAATAGATCAATCGATCCCCGAACCTCGAGCGGAACGTACTTCCGACCCTCCGGGCATTGCGGTGGACTAGGGTCGGTGCGTAACGCCCGCTCGAGCTCAGCATCGACCTCCCACACTACCGGTGCCACCAGACACGACTCCGGCAGTATGGGAGTGGGCTCCACGGACCTCTCCTCCGTGTCATACCGCCGAGACAGTGCATCTGCCTTACCGTTCTGTGACCCAGGGATGTACGTGATCTTAAATGTAAACCGGGTCAAAAACATATTCCATCTTGCCTGGCGAGGGTTCAGCCTCTTCGCTGCCCGGATGTACTCCAGGTTACGGTGGTCCGTCAAAATGAGGAAAGGGTGTTGAGCCCCCTTAAGCCAGTGCCTCCACACCTTTAGGGCCTGTACCACGGCTAACAGCTCCCTGTCCCCTACGTCATAGTTTCGCTCCGCCGGACTGAGCTTCTTGGAATAAAAAGCACAGGGGCAGAGTTTAGGTGGCGCGCCTGACCGTTGTGAAAGCACGGCTCCTATACCGGCCTCAGACGCGTCCACCTCTACTTGAAATGGCAAAGAGGGATCCGGATGCGCCAGCACCGGGGCCGAGGTAAACAGGTCCTTCTGCCTCCCAAACGCCCTGTCCGCCTCGGCCGACCACTGCAGACGCACCGGACCCCCCTTCAAAAGAGACGTGATGGGAGCTGCCACCTGTCCAAAACCCCGGATAAACCTCCGGTAGTAATTCGCAAACCCCAAAAACTGCTGCACCTCTTTCACAGTTGTTGGTGTTTGCCAATTACGCACGGCTGACACCCGGTCTACCTCCATCTTCACCCCTGAGGCAGACAACTGATACCCCAAAAAGGAGACCGACTCCTGGAAAAACAGACACTTCTCTGCCTTAACATACAGGTCGTGCTCCACCAGCCTCCGCAACACTCTGCGCACCAGGGCCACATGCTCGACACGGGTAGGCGAGTACACGAGAATGTCATCTATGTACACAACCATCCCCTGCCCCTGCATGTCCCTGAAGATCTCATCCACGAATGATTGGAAAACTGACGGAGCGTTCATCAACCCGTATTGCATGACAAGATACTCGTAATGGCCCGAGGTGGTACTAAAGGCTGTCTTCCATTCATCGCCCTCCCTGATGCGCACCAAGTTGTACGCGCTCCTGAGATCTAATTTAGTGAAGAAACGCGCCCCATGCAATGACTCAGTCATGGTCGCAATCAGCGGGAGTGGATAACTGTACTTCACCGTGATCTGATTGAGACCACGATAATCGATGCACGGGCGTAAACCACCATCCTTTTTCTTCACAAAGAAGAAACTCGAGGACGCAGGGGAAGTGGAAGGCCGTATGTATCCTTGTCTCAGAGATTCGTCTATGTAAGTCTCCATAGCTTTCTTCTCCTCCTGAGACAGAGGATACACATGGCTCCGTGGGAGCGCAGCTCCTGCCTGGAGGTCTATCGCACAGTCTCCCTGCCTATGGGGCGGCAACTGCGTCGCCCTCGACTTACTAAACGCAATAGCCAAATCCCCATACTCAGGAGGAACGTGCAATGCGGGCACCTGGTTTGGACTCTCCACCGAGGTAGCCCCTACGGAAACGCCCAAACATCGACCCACACACTGGGCAGACCACTCCATCAGAGCCCTCTCCTGCCACGAAATAGATGGGTTATGGGTACTCAACCAGGGCATGCCCAGCACCACCGGATACGCAGGCGAGTCGATCAGAAATAGCTGAATCATCTCCTGATGACCCCCCTGCGCACACATCCTAAGTGGCGCAGTGACCTCCCTGATCAAGCCCGCACCCAACGGACGGCTATCTAGGGCATGAACGGAGAAAGGGACATCAACAGGGAGAAGGGGAATCCCTAAGGCTAAACAAAACTTCTTATCAACAAAGTTCCCAGCCGCGCCTGAATCTACCAGCGCCTTATGCTGGGAATGAGGTGCTACCTGTGGGAAACGCACAGGTATACAGAAATGTGCAACAGAGAGCTCTGGGTGAGTGGGGCGCCTACTCACCTGGAAGGAATCCCCAGTGCTGGACCTGTCGTTCTCTCCCCTAGGAGGCCATCCCCAGCACCTAGCCGCGGTGTGTCCTCCCCGACCACAGTTGGTGCAGGAGATGGACCCCCTCGTAAGCCGACCCCTCCTCTCTCTAGCGCCAGCGCCCCTGAGCTCCATGGGGCATGGCTCGGAGGCGCTGGAGGGTGAAATGGACGGACCCCACTCGGAACGTCCGCGGGTAGCCAGTAGGTTATCCAGCCTGATGGACATGTCGACCAACTGGTCGAACGAGAGGCTGGTGTCCCTACAGGCCAGCTCCCGACGGACGTCCTCGCGTAGACTACATCTGTAGTGATCGCTGAGAGCCCGCTCATTCCACCCTGCATCTGCCGCTAGAGTACGGAATTCTAGGGCGAACTCCTGGGCACTCCTCTTCCTCTGCCGGAGGAAGACCAGACGCTCCCCCGCCGCTTTCCCCTCCGGGGGATGGTCAAACACTGCCCTGAAGCGGCGGGAGAACTCGTCGTAAGTGATGGTGTCCGCGTCGATCCTCCTCCACTCCGCGTTGGCCCATTCCAACGCCTTCCCGGAAAGGCAGGAGATCAGGGCGTACACGCTCTCATGTCCCGAGGGCGCCGGGTGCACGGTGGCCAGGTACAGCTCCACCTGGAGAAGGAATCCCTGACACCCGGCCGCGGTTCCATCGTAGGCTCTCGGGAGTGAGAGTCGAACTCCTCTGGGCTCCGGAGCGGGAATGGGCTGACTGGCCGATGGTGCTGGCGGAGAGGATGGCGGTGGAGGAGTCCCCCAGCCTCGGATGGTGGTGATCACCTCCTGCAGTGCGGACCCCATCTGCAGGATCTGGTCACTCTGTTCCCGGACCTTGTCCTCCAGCGTCGCCTGGGCTGCTGCGGCTCCTGCTGATTCCATTCTTGCAGGTGTGTGATTCTGTCAGAATGCTGTAGGTGGGTGTAGTGGTGGAATCAAGCGCAGGACACCGAAGTATAGTCCAAAAGACTTTAGTGCAATTTCCAACAAGGAAAATTCGAACACACTTGCCCGAAGGCGAAACTACGCACGCAGGCGACAAAACAAAAGGCGCACTAAACATGTGCGTAAACGCTCCAACACAGTGGAGTAAAGCTCAACCGAGCGAATAGGCAATAATTACAAGCGCAACACACGACAGAAATAAATCAATCACACACAACACTAGACAAACACAATGAGAAACTTATAGGACACTAATTACACTAAAAGAGAACAGGTGTCACAACAAACAGACAAAAGCAAACGAACATAGAAACATACAACGGTGGCAGCTAGTATTCCGGAGACAACGAACGCCGAAGCCTGCCCGAACAAGGAAGAGAGGCAGCCTCGGCCGAAACCGTGACAAGCACCTAGCTAGTAGCTAACAATACAAACCAACAGTGCAGTAGTAGATAGCTAGTAGCTAACAATACAAAACAATAACGCAAATAAAATGAAAATAAAAAAAGGAACTAAGAAATGTAGAAATATTAGAACGAGCAATGTCAGAGTCCGGAATATAAATATATATGTATATGATGGTGTGTATAGACATTATGGACAGTATATGAATAGAAAAGGTGTGGACAGCAGTAGTTATATAGGATGAGCCTTGACTAGAATACAGTATATACATATGAAGTGGGTAAAACAGTATGTAAACATTATTAAAGTGACCAGTGTTCAATAACTATGTACATAGGGCAGGGTTGAGTACCGGGTGGAAGCTGGCAAGAAACAGTGACTGAAGTTAAAGTTCAGGGCAGGGTACTGGGCAGAGGCTGGCTAGTAGTGACTATTTAATAGTGTGATGGCCTGGAGATAAAAGCTTTGATGCGCCTGTATTGTCTCCGCCTTCTAGATGATAGTGGGTGAGCAGGCCATGGCTCGGGTGGCTGAGGTCCTTGATGATCTTCTTGGTCTCCTGAGACACCGGGTGCCATAGATGACCTGGAGGGCAGGCAGTGTGCCCTCTGTGATGCGTTGGGCTGACCGCACCACCCTCTGGAGAGCCCTGCGATTGCGGACGGTGCAGTTGCTGTACCAGGCGGTGATACAGCCCCGACAGGATGCTCTCAATGATGCAGCTGTAGAAGTTTGTGAGGGTCTTAGGGGCCAAGCCAAATTTCTTCAGCCTCCTGTTGCGCCTTCTTCACCACGTCTGTATGAAGGGACCATTTCAGGTTGTCAGTGATGTGCACGTTGAGTAACATGACGTTTTTGACCCTCTCCACTGCGACCCGTCGATGTGGATGGGGGGGCGTGCTCCTTCTGCTGTCTCCGAAGTCCACGATCAGGTCCTTTTGTTTTGTCATTGAGGAAGAGGCTATTTTCCTTGATATGACCCTTAACTAGCCTCTCAAATCACTTCATGATAACAGAAGTGAGCGCTACGGGGCGATAGTCATTTAGTTCCGTTACCTTCGCTTTCTTGGGGACAGGAACAATGGTGGACATCTTGAAGCAAGTGGGTACAACACACTGGGATATGGAGAGATTGAATATGTCCGTAAACACTCCAGCCAGCTGGTCTGTGCATGCTCTGAGGACGTGGTTAGAGATGCCGTCTGGGCCGGCAGCCTTACAAGGGTTAACACGCTTGAATGTCTTACTCAGTCAGCCATGGAGAACGAGAGCTCACTGTCCTCCATGAGCAGTGGTGACCCGCGTCGGCGGCACTGTGTTTTCCTCGAAGCGGGCGAAGAAGGTGTTTAGCTTGTCCGTGAGCAAGACGTCGGTGTCCGGGACTTGGCTTGTTTTCCCTTTATAATCCGTGATTGTCTGGAGTCCCTGCCACATACATCTCGTGTCTGAGCCGGGGGGGGGTACGAACAAAGGATCCAATTCAGGATAGTCGTATCTCTGATTGAAATGCTGGTGCGTGACCGCAATTCTAATATCCCAAAGTTATTTTCGACTAGGTAATAATGCAAGAAACGTTCTGAGCAAATAATGTCAGATATAACACAAATATATACAGTACCAGTCAAAACTTTGGACACACCTACTCATTCAAGAACTTTGAAATAACACATATGGAATCTTGTAGTAACCAAAAAAGTGTTAAACAAATCAAAATATATATTTAGAGTGTGCAAAGCTGTCATCAAGGCAAAGGGTGGCTACTTTGAAGAATCTCAAATATTAAATATATTTTGATTTGTTTAACACTTTTTTGGGGTTGCTACATGATTCCATATGTGTTATTTCATAGTTTTGATGTCTTCACTATTATTCTACAATGTAGAAAATAGTTTTAAAAAATAAAGAAAAATCCTTGAATGAGTAGGTGTGTCCAAACTTTCGACTGTTACTGTATATATATACTGCGAAGTTGGAACAGGGCGAGCATGTCTGTCGGCGCCATCTTGTATCACTGTTAGAGAACTGTGCAGAGGAAAGAGAGCATTATAGAATGTTAGCATCTCTTGACTTTACTGATCAGTGTTCACCTGGTCAGTTTTGGTGTGTTTTGTTATCTTCTACTGTAAAGATATTGAGATGACCTTGGATTTGCCCTTTAGGGTTGAATATCCTTAGTGAGGTTACTCACGTTGAAACAATGGAGTCTGATGGTTGACTGGGGGGTACTGCTTCCCTCTGCTTCCCTCTGCTTCCCTCTGCTTCCCTCTGCTTCCCTCTGCTTCCCTCTGCAGCTTTCTGTGGGAATGATCTAGTAGACACAACATGTATCAGACGGAGATGTTGTGATGATCAGTTTTCACCATTAGTTTCGGTGGATTATTTTTTTACTACTAATGACTATTACTTTAATGATAAACAGGCTATGAAACAACTACATGTTTATGAAATTGTATTTTAGTTTTGTTCTTTTAGAAAGCAATTAGTGGTGCGCACCAATATCCATAATTCAATATTAGGTACACCTCTCTGTTTACGATAATGGATTGCTCATATAGACCGTGAGTCACGTGGCTTGCTATATAAAGCAGGCAGACAGGCATCGAGGCATTCAGTTACTGTTCGATTGAATGTTATATTGGGCAAAACCAGTGACCTAAGCGACTTTGAGCGTGGTATGATAGTCATTGCCAGGTACGCCGGATCCAGTAACTCGGAAACAGCCTCCCTCCTGGGCTTTTTCTCGCACAACAGCGTATAAGGTTTCCCGAGAATGGTGCGACAAACAAAAAACATCCAGGTAGCAGCAGTCCTGTGGGCGAAAACAGCTTGTTGATGAAAGAGGTCGAAGGAGAATTACAAGAATCATGCACGCTAACAGGCTAACAAGCTAACAGGCTAACAGGCTAACAGGCAGGCCACAAACAGAAAAATAACGGCACAGCACAACAGTGTTGTGCAGAACGGCATCTCGGAAACGCCCAACTTGTCGATCCTTGTCACAGATGGGCAATTGCAGCAGACGACCACACCGGGTTCCACTCCTATCAGCTAAAAACAAGAAGAAGCGGCTCCAGTGGGCACGCCATCACCAACACTGGACAATTGAGGAGTGCAAAAACATTGTCTGGTCTGACGAAATCCCAGATCCTGTTGCGTCATGCTGACGTCAGAGTCAGGATTTGGCGTAAGCAGCATGAGTCCATGGACCCATCCTGCCTGGTGTCAACGGTACAGGCTGGTGGCGGTGGTGTTCTGCCGTCCAATCTGCAGCAACTGTGTGGACCAGCATCCCTGTGGAACGTTTCTGACATGTAGAATCCATTCCCCCGAAGAATTCAGGCTGTTCTGCAAGCAAAGGGGGGTCCGACCCAGTACTAGAAGGGTGTACCTAATAAACTGTCCGCTGTTAACCTACACTTTTATGTAAAACAGCTTCTATGACTGGTTCCCCAGGCACAACACCCTCTAGCAGGCTCTCAACTTATTTAACAGTCTGCCGATTGGCCAATCGACTGCTTCCCATTGTATTTACACTGGTTGGGTGGGTTATGCCCCCAAGAACAATCACACTTGGCCCAATGGGCAATCAGCAAGCAGCTGTCTGGACTTCACAAAGCCGTGGCATTGTGAAGTCCACACAGTCACAGTGTTATTCATTCAAAACTGATATGATATCGATATCAGTTGGAACAAATTACAGTTCAACTCATATCGATATACTGTAGATTTTCCATATCAAGTGCCCATTGCTAAAACAATGTAGTCTGGTGGTTGACTGGGTTTTACTGCCTCCCTCTTCAGTGTTGTGTGGGAATGAGCTAGGAGACACAACATGTATCAGGTAGAGATGGTGTGATGATAAGTTTTCAACATTAGTTTGGGGGGATAATGTTTTACTAGTAAACAACTATTTATTTAACAATACACAAGCTTTGAAATGACTTCATGTGTTTATTAGTATGAAAAATGTATGCACTCACTAACTGTAAGTCGCTCTGGATAAGAGCGTCTGCTAAATGACTAAAATGTAAAATGTATTAAATTGTCTTTTAAAACAAGATTTGTTATTTTAGTCATTGATATGAAAAGTGATTGGATTAATGCATTGAACTGAATCGATCTGCCAATGAAAAATAAAAGTTTGTACATATATTTTTGCTGGTCAAACTCTTCTCTTTTGTGTAATTAACATCTGGCCACGTCTCTATCACACTCCAGCCCAGAAGGTGGCAGTGATGAACAGGAGAGAAGAAGAATGCATGCTTAGCTACCACGTCATAATATGTAATAACAGCTGATGTAACCTGTCATAATATAGTCTCATAACACTGTCATGACCCATATATTTACACCTGTTGTAACACATATTGCGTTATTTTATGGCTGGTTATGACAACTACATAAGAGTGTCAAAACTCACATTTATTCAAATGAGTTATTTCCCTGCCAAGAAGTGTCCTTTCGTTTGAAAGTTTATCTCTTAAAATCCTTTGTTTTTGTTGTAATGAATTCTTTACAGTCATGTTTTTTTCACATGTTAAATAAATTGTGGAAAATACACTTTTACACTGTCAAGAAGCATTATGACCATCCTGTTACACTTTACTTGGACTAAGAAAATACACTTTATGATACTGTCAAGAAGCATTATGACCATCCTGTAACACTTTACTTGGACTAAGAAAATACACTTTATGATACTGTCAAGAAGCATTATGACCATCCTGTGTCACTTTACTTGGACTAAGAAAATACACTTTATGATACTGTCAAGAAGCATTATGACCATCCTGTTACACTTTACTTGGACTAAGAAAATACACTTTATGATACTGTCAAGAAGCATTATGACCATCCTGTGTCACTTTACTTGGACTGAGAAAATACACTTTATGATACTGTCAAGAAGCATTATGACCATCCTGTTACACTTTACTTGGACTAAGAAAATACACTTTATGATACTGTCAAGAAGCAATATGACCATCCTGTGTCACTTTACTTGGACTAAGAAAATACACTTTATGATACTGTCAAGAAGCATTATGACATCATGATCATATAAGTCAGATAGGCCTATCACCTACAGGCCCTTATATCAGTCGTCAGTCACAAAGAGGGTGTCTTGTCCTGCTCCTGAAATCTGCTCCTGTATTCATCCCAGTCATCAGCAACAGAGCATTGGAGTAGGCGCATGTCTGACATCAATGTGTGCTCAATTACAATGATAATTTAACATGGTCAATTAAAAAAATAAAATATGATAACAAACATTGTGTTGATACATAGGCTATGGTGTAATGGGATGTTTTACCTTGTGTAGTAGGTTTGGTGGGTTTTGACACTTATGTAGGTGTCATCACCAGCCAGAAAATAATGCAATGTATGTCTCAACAGGTCTAAAGATATGGGTCATGACAGTGTTAAGACCATGTTATAACAGGTTATGACAAGTTCTGTCAGCTGTTATTGACATATTATGACATGGTTATGACCGTGTCATAACGTGTTATATGATGCTGGGTGTCAAGTAAAGTGTTAGCGATTATTCTAATTCTATAGCTAGAATATAGTAGTGGGCACTTTGAACACAGTGTTGTTTGACATGACAACTAATTTAAATGCCAGGGAGCAGTTATTGTGACAGAGTAGGAACCAAAGTGTTGATAAGTGTTTTTCTCTTAGCTACTTCATGTAGCTAACAATCTTGCTTCGCTTATTCCTCTTTGATTTAGAAGATACTGTTGCTCAAACAACATGCTGATTTAGGTCTACAGCATCACTGGTATTATCAGGCTGTATAGCTAATTTACATTTGCTCGGACTCGGTACATTTATTAGCTAGCTAGCTAGCGATTAGCATTAGTGATTAGCATTAGCGATTAGCTGCTAACAAGATTTAGGCCCAACTTGCTAAGACAAACACAAACTATTAGTGTAATTATAGAACGCTAGTGGATTTATATTAAGAAGCAAAGAGAAAACAGCATCGGTGTCATCAATATTGTTGCATGTGCTGCGTTGACCATTGCAGACTGAAGTGTCTCGGGGTCGAGGAACAACAGATGCGCTCCCTGAGTGACGGGGCGGTGTCTAGGTCTGTGTGGAAAGCGGCATGGAGAGGGAGAGAGATGTGACTAAAGTAGCGAAGTTAACTATAAAAAAATGGACGTTACACACGGCGTATCCCATTTAACAAATCAAACATTCAAATACCGTTATAGAAGGTATATTAAAAACCCAAAAGCGGTCTGTGCATCAATACCGGTATATCGTAAAATACGGTAGCCCTACTTACAAAAAGGATTAATGGCCTTAAAAAAGTAGAATCTTTATCCCACTGGAAGGGTGGGTTCAAAGAGGAGAAAGGCACTAAAGCTAAGAACTGGGGTGTATTCATTATGCCTTGCAATGGAAACAGTTTACCGTTTAAAAAAATAATTAAAAAAAGAGCAAATGGAACGAAATGGGGAGGGACCTACCTGAATTTGTCCAATAGAAACTCTCGTTTTTTTGGTTGCAAAACGTTTTCCATTTGGAGTAAACGGTTTCTGATGCAAAACGTTTTCCAACACACAAAATGTTTTACAGTAAAATCGGCGTAATGAATCCACCCCTGGAGAGGTTTAAAAACATTTATACATCTGCAAACCTAAGGTTCATTATAGGTGTGTGGTCAGTTGTTACATTGACAATTACAGGCTCTATTGTTTTTTTTATTTGTTACTTCAATTACAATTCATGTAGTTTACTCATCTCTGTTTCCATGACGGTGTAGAAGTAGTACCTTTAATTAATGTAGTTTACTCATCTCTGTTTCCATGACGGTGTAGAAGTAGTACCTTTAATTCATGTAGTTTACTCATCTCTGTTTCCATGACGGTGTAGAAGTAGTACCTTTAATTCATGTAGTTTACTCATCTCTGTTTCCATGACAGTGTAGAAGTAGTACCTTTAATTCATGTAGTTTACTCATCTCTGTTTCCATGACGGTGTAGAAGTAGTACCTTTAATTCATGTAGTTTACTCATCTCTGTTTCCATGACGGTGTAGAAGTAGTACCTTTAATTCATGTAGTTTACTCATCTCTGTTTCCATGACGGTGTAGAAGTAGTACCTTTAATTCATGTAGTTTACTCATCTCTGTTTCCATGACGGTGTAGAAGTAGTACCTTTAATTCATGTAGTTTACTCATCTCTGTTTCCATAACAGTGTAGAAGTAGTACCTTTAATTCATGTAGTTTACTCATCTCTGTTTCCATGACGGTGTAGAAGTAGTCAAATGACCTTTAACCAACGTTAAAGGTATATCACTGCCACTTTCTGGGCTGGAGTGTGATAGAGACATGTGGTCCTGTCCTGGTGAGATCACAGGGTCAGAGAACTCCTGACTGTGGTCATACCAAAACACTCCAGGCACTCAGCCCATAAGAGCCATTCATACTGTCAGATCTAATATGGAAGAACTGAATACAACCATAAGAACCATTCATACTGTCAGATCTAATATGGAAGAACTGAATACAACCATAAGAACCATTCATACTGTCAGATCTAATATGGAAGAACTGAATACAAAAGAGAAGGAGAGGTTGACCAGTACAAATTCATGTAACTTTATTTTTCATTGGCGGATCAATTAAGCTGGTTTACATTTTTACATTTTAGTCATTTAGCAGACGCTCTTATCCAGAGCGACTTACAGTTAGTGAGTGCATACATTATTTTTATTTTATTTTTCATACTGGCCCCCTGTGGGAATTGAACCCACAACCCTGGCGTTGCAAACGCCATGCTCTACCAACTGAGCTACATCCCTGCCGGCCATTCCCTCCCCTAGACGACGCTGGGCCAATTCTGCGCCGCCCCATGGGTCTCCCGGTCGCGGCCGGCTACGACAGAGCCTGGATTCGAACCAGGATCTCTAGTGGCACAGCTAGCACAACGATGCAGTGCCTTAGACCACTGCGCCACTCGGGAGGCGGGAGGTTTAAGCTGGTGTGTTCACTTTCTTTGATGACAGAATTTGCCCACGAAGGACCGCTGGGCGCCACCTTCCTGTTCAAGTGAGCGCTGTAGCTCAATTGGTAGAGCACGGCGCTTGTAACGCCAGGGTAGTGGGTTCGATCCCCGGGACCACCCATACGTAAAAATGTATGCACACATGACTGTAAGTCGCTTTGGATAAAAGCGTCTGCTAAATAGCATATTATTATTATTATTATAAGGTGAGTCCAACAATGTATTGTATGCTGCTGCATAAATGATGTAATATGCCAGGGATATATGTATACTGTAGCTAAGAAAGTAATACTAAGTGTATGTTGTGTAGTAAGCTGTTAGTAGCCCATGTGCCTCACCCTAATAATTTGGTCCCTTTCCCCCTCATAACTTAGCCTACTGTTCTGACTTGGTGGTGCACATGTAGCCTATAGCCTGTTTTAGAGAAATGTAATCATTGAATAGTGTAAGAGATTTCATTGTCTGCTTATATGCCCCCTTTATTTATACTATGGTTCTGACTTGGTGTACAGGGAGAACACTGTAAGAACAGACCATGTTCTGAATTCCATCACTCTACATTTCAAAAATGCCGAACAAATAGTTATATTGACTACGTCCGTCCTAGCTCGCTCATTAATGTCTTAATCGAAATTACAGATTGCCTCTTATGCGCTTGTCGTCCCCTTATGCCATAGTTTGTACATCTCAATTGTCAGTAGAAACCACATTTGTTTAAGCAAGTCAGCCATATCAGCTATGTTTTTTTAAAAGGCAGTAAATGAGGCTAAATTGACTGTTTCGCTGCCAGACAAGGCTCCGCTGATAGCCAGGTGTAACAGTGGTAAGATGTTGGGACTCTGCTGTTGGGACTCTGCTATTGGGACAGCTCTATGTAGGTCCTAACAGTTTGTGGGCATCGTTCGTCACCGTTATAGGGGTTCAATAAGGGTTCTTCTAAGATCCTCGAAGCTCTTCGAAGAACCATAGGGTTCTTGGCACTGAAAATGGCCCCCAAAAGGTTATTCCAAGAACCACATAGGATGTGGGGTTCACAGAGGAACCTCCTTCAGTTGGCGGGAGTTCTTGCAGGAACCTAACTGCCCAACTGAAAAATTTGGATTTGAATTTGAGAAAACAGCAGGTGCAGGCACTTAACTTAACATTTTTAACCATCTATCTTTTCATATTTGTGCAAATGGCTGTGTTGTTGTTTGGCACTTTCTCCCTTTTAAAAGTCTTTATAAAACAGAAAATGGACACAATTCAATGGACGTCAATCAAAAAAGATACATTGAAGTCTGTAGTAGATGACTGAACCGCCCACTTATATGTGTGTGTCTGCAGGTATGACGAGGAGGCACACACAGGTATGTACTGTACAATTGATATTGGGTTGTCGCATAATGTTATGCAGATCACATGTAGGCTAATTTATATGAATGGTTTCTCTAAAAACTTCTAAAACCTTCTAGGAGTCAGTCACAGCAGCCAGCTTCCTCCTCTTCAATGAAGATCCCAGAGGTCTCCACATTATGGACAAGGGATGTATATGAAAACCGTTGTCAAAAGTGAACCGTTTTTTTATTCACATGTACCACAGAAACCAAAGGGATGAATAATGTCCTGTGCGCGTTTTGTTAATCATCTGTATAATTATTATTTGTGTATTCACAGACTTCACCCTCCCTACACCACGGATGAACATAACTGGAAACCTGTTCGATCCCCATGCACTGCTAAATTATTCTGGCTATATGGATACGATGGGTATCAACGCATTAACACGCCAGAGGATACACTGATTGAACTTAGAGCTCTGCTAGGAGTTTACATCTTTTTTTTATATATTTCTATTTTTTATATTGTTTTTTAGGGGGTAGATCAGCTTAATATTGCAGATAGATTGTAACTTCTATCAATGTAATTGTCTGCATCAATTCCAATCCCCCATGTTTTTATATATACAGTGGGGGAAAAAAGTATTTAGTCAGCCACCAATTGTGCAAGTTCTCCCACTTAAAAAGATGAGAGAGGCCTGTAATGTTCATCATATGTACACGTCAACTATGACAGACAAAATTAGGAAAAAAATCCAGAAAATCACATTGTAGGATTTTTTATGAATTTATTTGCAAATTATGGTGGAAAATAAGTATTTGGTCAATAACCAAAGTTTCTCAATACTTTGTTATAAACCCTTTGTTGGCAATGACACAGGTCAAACGTTTTCTGTAAGTCTTCACAAGGTTTTCACACACTTTTGCTGGTATTTTGGCCCATTCCTCCATGCAGATCTCCTCTAGAGCAGTGATGTTTTGGGGCTGTCGCTGGGCAACACGGACTTTCAACTCCCTCCAAAGATTTTCTATGGGGTTGAGATCTGGAGACTGGCTAGGCCACTCCAGGACCTTGAAATGCTTCTTACGAAGCCACTCCTTCGTTGCCCGGGCGGTGTGTTTGGGATCATTGTCATGATGAAAGACTCAGCCACGTTTCCGAGAACGGGACCTTCCTCCCGAAAGCACTGCGGTATCGCTTCTCGGCCTTTTGGCTAAGATCAAGATCAAGTGCAGTACCAAGGAGATCCTGAAGGTGGAGCGATGTCGTCATCGTCCACGTCACAGTCGGCAGCCGCCGGACTGAAGAACACGCTGCGTTTTCAATGGACTGGAAAAGAAAAGTTGATGGAAAGAGTTATTTTTGGAAAGGACGTTCTTTTTGGACCTCTACGGCTGACAGCAGACGATGTGCACAACAAAACACACCGGAGATATTTTATGATGTGTCGTTAAACACCATCACCAGGCTGGAGGAGGTGAAAGGGCTCTTCCGAGCGAACTCGACAGCACCCGCCCTCAGTAGTTTTCAAGTTGAGTCCCTGTGTAGGCACAATCTGAGGGTGCTAACGGTGCACATGTTCAACCCCTGGGTCACTGAAGAAACGCTAGTGTGCTACCTCAGCCGGTACGTGACTATATTGCCAGGAGTGAGAGACATTAAGGACGCCCTAGGCATCTGGACAGGGAAGAGGCAGTTTCGGGTGCTGCTAAAGGAAGACGAGAGCGGCCATGATGGCTACCTCCATCCTCCCGCGTCTTTTTCTATCGGTGCAGACAGGGGTTACCTCATGTATGCTGGGCAGCCTCGTTTTTGCAGGAAGTGCAGCACGTACGGGCACCTCGCTGATGCCTGCACCCAGACAAGGTGCAGAAACTGTGGGACCCTCGGCCATGTAATGAGGGATTGCACCGTGCCTAAGCGCTGCAGTCTGTGCAGCTCAGAGGAGCACCTGTTCCGTCACTGCCCGAAGGCAGCCCCCTCCTACGCCAGAGCGGTGAGCGGGAAAAGAGCAGATGAGGGAAAAGTTATAGAGCTACGCGCTATTGAGGAGGTCGTGGAGGAGCTAGTGATGGAGAGAGAACTGCGAGAGTCTGAGGAGAGCGGGAGTGAGGCGCATCATCACCTCATGAGGAGAGCGGAGTGGGGGACAGGAGCTGGAGCAAGCAAATGGAGGAGGCTACGGGAGAGCCCACCGCGCCCTCTGCTCCCGGAGAGCTGGACCATGGTGGGAGAGAGGAGGAAGTGCTCTATCAAGAGGAAGCAGATGAGCCCTGTTTCCCCACTCATCCGCATGGAGGCGACGGAGGAGTCCGCCCTGGGGGGGAATCGTTTCAGTTGTTTTGCAAGCGGGGAGTCTGAGGAGAAAAGCGCGGAAACCCGGGCAGCGCAGAGGAGACTCTGCTTTCCCTGTCAGGCGCGAGCTCTACCGACAGCAGCGGTCTCGCACCCAGCGGTGTTCCAGCACCCACACTGATTGAGGAGGAAAGTGTTTTCCAGACCCCTATCTTTGTGGATTGTCCTCCCCCTGGGGACCACCGTTTCCCAGACAGGCCTCCTAACGAGGAACTGTACTTAAAGTGAGTCTGGAAATTAATGTAATATTTAGATAGTTGTCTGCTTCCCTCCTTTCCCCATGTCGTCCCTTTTTAACATAGCTAGCATAAACGCTAGAGGGCTTAGGAACCCCGTTAAAAGGGCAACTGTTTTTTCCCATTTGTCCTCCATTTGCTTCTCTGTGTGTTTTTTACAAGAAGTACATTTAAAAGATCAAAATGATGTGGAGAGATTTACGAGGGAATGGGTTCAGGGAGAGTCAAGGTGGAGTGTCGGCGGGGTGCATTCTACAGGGGTTGGTGTTCAATGTGGAAATAGGGATTTAAAATAGTGGGAAGTTTTTCGGCAGTACACGGAGGGTTTTAATAGTAGATATTGATTGGAGGGGCAAATGTCTTCGGTTAATTAATGTATATGCACCATCGACACCCAAGGAAAGGAGGGAAATGCTGAACAACCTAGACGCTATTTTTATGACAAACAGACAGGTTATTATGGGGGGAGATTTTAATGTATCATATGACCGAGGTAATCTGGGAGGGCATCTTGTAAAAAATCTAATAGAGAAATATAATTTGGTTGATGCTTATAGAGTGGCGCATGCAAATGATCCCGGTTTCACCTGGGGAAACAGCAGGGGCGCGAGGAGCCGCATAGATTATGTGTTTGTTCCGCGTGGACTCGGTGTGTCCTCTGCACGCGTCACTCCGGTTTTTTATTCTGACCACAGTTGCCTGTCTGTGACAGTAGAATTAAAAACAATTGAATTTGGAAAAGGATATTGGAAAATTAATAATGGTATTTTACATGACAAAACATTTGAGACTAGATTTAGGTATTTTTTCCAGGGCTGTGTAACCATGAAATCCTTTTATTCTACTGTCATAGACTGGTGGGAGAGCACAAAATTACGAATCAAGATTTTTATTCAGAATTATTGCAAAGATAAAGCACGTAATAAATACAAAGATTTTTATAAGTTGCAGAACGAACTAGAAGATATGCACATCCAAGGTAATTTGAATGGTGGTGGTTTAGATAAAGACACATTGTGTAACCTGCAGAAAAAGCAGCAGGCCTTTTTTGAAAAGAAAGCTCGAGATTTCATGTTTAAAAGTCAACAAGATATATGGGATAATGATGAGAAGTGCTCTGCATATTTTTTCAAACAAATTAAGTCACGGGGAAAGAGGAGGACCATTTCGGCTTTATTGAATCAAGGCAGGGGAGACGGTTGAGGATGGAGATGGCATGCTTGGTGTCGCTACCCAGCACTTTTCTCAGCTATTCCAAAAGCAAACAATTAATTATGAGAAGGGGACTACTTTTTTAAAATGTGTGGATGTGCAGATACCTTTAGATATTTGAGACCAATTAGAAGGGGAATTGAATTTAGATGAAATATATATGGCACTGAAGAGCATGAAAGATAACAAAGTACCAGGAGTGGATGGGCTCTCTAAAGAGTTTTACATCGTTTTTTGGGATTTAATTGGATGTCATCTTTTGGAAGTATTTAGAGTTATTTTTGGTTTGGAGCATATGGGAGGTTCAATGTGCGAGGGGTAATCTCGCTACTTTACAAAAAGGGAGACCCCAAGACACTAGCAAATTGGAGACCTTTAACAATGTTGTGTGTAGACTATAAAGTATTAAGTAAAGCCATAACTAATCGTCTGTCTTCTGCCATGGCATATGTTGTTGGTTTTAGACCAAACATGTGGTGTGGTAGGGAGAAAGTTAACCTGGAACTTGCAATTGCACAGAGACGTTCAAGCATATTTAGAGGAAAGGCACCTGCCAGCTATTACTGTAAATTTGGACCAGGAAAAAGCCTTTGACATGGTAAACCATGAGTTTTTGTTTAGAGTTCTGAAAAAATGTGGTTTTGGAAATAATTTTATGAAATGGGTAAAAATTCTTTATAGTAATGTGGGAAGCAGAGTAAATATTAATGGGAATATTGGAAATGTAATCAGGCAATTACGAGGTGTCAGACAGGGGGACCCTCTCTCTGCGCTATTGTATGTTTTATATATTGAACCTTTCGCATGTGCAATTAGGACAAATTACAACATCAAAGGCATTATATTACCTGGAGGGGATATTCTAAAAATTTCACAATACGCGGACGACACCATTTTATATTTACAAGACGACCTGAGCTTGAAAGAGGTTATCAAAGTCATTGATGAGTTCTCTGTTGCCTCCGGGTCTAGGATTAACAAGAATAAAACTGAAATAAAATATATGGGACAGTGGAAATGGAGATCTGATCAGTTATGTGGTTTGACTGTGTGCACAGGACCAATGGTAGTGCTCGGGATATCTTTCGGAAATGAAATTAAAGATGACATGGTTAATTGGAAAGAAAAACTACTTTCGCTTAATAAAAGATTGGGACTGTGGAAAGTGAGGCGACTATCTTTCAGTGGCAAGGTGTTAGTGCTGAAGGCGGACATTCTGCCTTCATTACTCCACCTTGCATATGTGTTTCCCATGCCGGTGTCTCTAAGGAAAATGTTCATACGTGTACTGTTTAATTTCTTTTTGGGGGATATGAGTACATCCGGAGAGATCGGATGTACCAGCCTATAGAGGCTGGTGGAAGGGATTTCCCTCATATTCCTCTCAAACTAGATGCGTTGTTCTACTCAAACGTTTGTTGTCTTTTGTCGTCTTCTGTACATAAATGTCATATATTAATCAAATTCTAGCTGTCCATACCGTTAAGGTTTATGGTGGAGTGGGATAATAGTAAGCCAAAAGCTGAAATTATCCCATTACATTTTAAGAAAATAGTTGAATGGGCAAGGAAAAACCCTGTCTGCAAAGTAAAAGAAAATGTAATCAACCACAGACTGCTATATGTGAAATTGATAGAAAATTGTTGTCCTAGAGACCGATTACCAATATCACCTTCCACCTGGCTACGGGCACAATTAAAAGGTTTAGACAACAGACTGAAAGATTTTAATTGGCTTGTTTTACACAGACGTCTTCCGGTCCGTTCAACATTATATGATCATAATTTGACCCTGAATAAATTTTGTCCCAGGGACAACTGTTTCGCAATTGAAACAATTCCCCATGTTTTATGGGAATGCTCTTTTGCCCAAATAGTTTGGAAGAAAATTAAAATGGATTTTAATATTTAAAAAAAACATTGATTATGAAGGGGTAGCAAAATTTGAACTAAAACATGTGGAAAAAGTGCAATTATTAGAATTAGTGACTCTGGTGTCCCTTATCAAGACCAAACTTTGGGAGGCCAGATGTGGTGCGGTCAATGACACCCTCAAGTGGTCACCGACGGGATTGGTTAAATTTATAAAACAAGAAATTTTGAAAAAAATACAATTCGAAATAGATAAGTGGGGCATCACATCTGTTAAACATAGATGGAAAGGGATATACCCTTCTTTGTAAACGTTTTTTTGTAGCCTATATATAGGCCTATGTATAACTGTATTCTGTCATGTAAATTGAAATGTAGGCTAAGCCTTTGTAAATATTTGATATACACTGAGGTTTATTCAGAGTTCCCTTTGGTATATGTGTATGTTTTTATTTCTATAATTGTTTTTATTCCTTTGTAAGATCAGCTTTGGGAGATTGTTAGAGGCAATTGTTTACATGCTTCTCTTGAATGTAGGCCTTTTAGCTGGTCAGGTTCCTCAGAACAGCACTTTTTTAAAGAGTTTTGCTATTTTGATATGGTTAAGGTACTGTTTTTGTAAATCCATGTTATGTACAACGTTATGCAATGAATTTGTACTTGTATTTGAATGTGAAATGAAAATAAACATTATTTTTCCACAAAAAAAAAGCAACATGGGGACCATATATTAAATTGATTTTTGGAACAGGGAGATGGAATAGGGGCTTGCTCCGTCCACTCCACGCATCGACCTGGTATTGCAGTACCTCCAGGAACGGTGCACCCCCTGTCATTGTAAAGATAAATCAGGCAAAGACAACAGAATTGCTTTGTTATATTCCATTAGGATCACGATGTATTTTATATTTTCACGTTTGACCATCTTCATCTCAATGGCAATGATGGCTAGAAAGTGATGGTGAAGTCAGTCACTGTTATATTGACTATGATAGCTGATGTGAATGGTGCGTTAATCATCTATGTGGTCCTCTGTAGCTCAGCTGGTAGAGCACGGCGCTTGTAACGCCAAGGTAGTGGGTTCGATCCCCGGGACCACCCAAACACAAAGATGTATGCACGCATGACTGTAAGTCGCTTTGGATAAAAGCGTCCGCTAAATGGCATATTATTATTATTATCTAATCAAATCAATGTTTATTCGTCACATGCACAGGATACAGGGTGTAAATGGTACAGTGATAATGCTTTAAAGATAATGCTTTAAAAAAATCTTGGCATAGATTGGGAGTTGATCAACGTTGGGAATAACCACTTTTGACTGTTACAAAGTAACACATTTGTAGGTTCGTAAGTCACGTGGTCATCTGCCCTCCAATCGGAAATGACAGAAAGCGTTTATAAATTAAATCCAGATTAACAGCTAAATCGGAATAATAATATATTAAATACGGGTGGGGGAATCAATTTAGAGATAATAATATTGACATAACATTTGATCTTATATCAAATATCTCTGGTAGCGTTGATGCCACAAGGGAACTGAAGCAATTGTCCACTTGGTGGCGCAAGTGTTCCACTGACCGTCGCATTTGAACGTTGAACCACTTGACTTCAATACATCATCAACGCAAATAATATGAACAATAAAAATAGCCTGTCTTTATTTTACATGGACATGAAATGCCATTAGGCCTAATGAAGATACCGTATATGTAAGTTACTTAGTTGGTGTCTTGTGAATCAACTGGTATGCGCATCAGGGTTTAATATTTCCTCGATATTATACAAATGTTCCATCCCGAGAATAAATCACTCTTCTCCCGGGTAACCCGGTATTTTCCGCCAAAACCGGAAGTGTCATTCAAAAGCATTATAACAACAAAAAAATTAGGAAAAAATGTCTGGATTTGATTAGAGCTTTGATCAGCATGAAAATACAAACATGATGCTACCTGAGCCTGATCAGACATATATTAAATACATTTTATAATACATTTTACAAATCCAAATCCCAGATGAAGAATAAGACACTATTTCAAAGCATAGTACATGTAATGTTAGCCAAGTACAATGTAATTACTAGTTGTTACACAGGATTTAGCTAGTTAAAATGAAGTGTCTCTTTAGGAGTACTTGTAATTAATGTGTACAGTACATTACCCATCCTGACAACCTGGCCCTCAATTTAAAGCTTGTGGAAGTGACATCCAAGTGGGAGAATAAATACACTAGCACACCACAGAGTATCTGTATAAGAAAATCATTCAGAGCAAACTGTGCTGCCAATCACAGTGTAAGGTGCGACATTTTGCGGGTGTGGAGAGCTCTTAGAGGATAGAGAAAGCTTGCATTGAAGAGCTGGGCATCGTGTTATGACCTGCATTATCTGAATTAGGCCCACATAATTATACCTACGGAGGAGCGGCTTCTATGGAGGAACTTTGAATGTCTTTGAACATCAGAGTTGGTTTAACGTTGGACAAGAGCAGACGTTAGCTAGCTAGCTAACAACCTTGTTTGTGCAGTGCAGCACTAGAATTAAAAACAGGTCGTACCTTTTTGTCGTTAATAAATCCAATGTGAAACGTGGTGACTATAGTATCCTTAACTAGCATTGAAAAAGTTCATCCATTCTTCTCAAATTAAACATATCTCCCTTATTTCTGAATCATGCTTGTAACGTTGTCAGTAGGATACAGTAACCTATGCTTCAGAGGGGAGGAGCAGGTAGTTTCCACACGCACACCCACTGGCAAAGGTTTCCATTCCAGCTGGCAGGCAGAAACTGGAATACGTTTCTAGAGTGAGCTTTGTTGCGATTTTGTGGGACTGGAGAAAAATACCCGGAAAGTAAAATAAGGTTATTACCTGGATTACATGCTTTTAAAATAACTGCTGTTCCTGAAAAGTATAGAACACTTTAGTTTCCGATTCTTTTTAACGTTATTTTTCAGTTCTGTTCCCTGAACCGGTTCCAACCCTAGATAAATTATTTGGTCAGCGTCAACGGACTTCAGTGAGGACAGTGTGGGTGCATCAGATAGAGACAATTTCACGGTCGGACTACTGTTTTGAAGCAGAATGTAATGATTATCAGTTTTCTACATGTGTACTAATATTCAGACACATTCTGTTGTTTCTGTCTTTATCAATAAATGTTGCTATGGTGTGAACAGGAAATACAATTGGTTTTTGATTGAAGTAATACAGTGAAGACAAGGTTTAAGGAAATTAGCACACAGTGCTGTCTAAAACCAACTGCAACCTTGTACTAAATGGATTTTGAGTCATTTATGCATTTATCTACTATAGGTTAGGTATTCGCTCAAAAGTATTGTGGAGCTCCTGCACCTTAATATAAACAGTACCGCGCCCAAAATGAGTATTAGCACCTATTTCAGTCCAATTCAAGCACTGAATTAGATAATTGAACAAGAAAAATGTGAAAATATTTTTAGAGAATAAAGAAAGTGCCAGAACTGTCAAGACAATAATTTTTTGTGTCTGTTTCTCATTGTTACTACAGGACGACTAGAATTAAATCTGAGGCCGGTAACAGCAACAGTGAGGACAAAGCCAGCCTGCCTTTCTCCTTCCACACTGAGTACAAACCTACAGTCACTGGGTCCTGATTGTTACAGTGGAGCCCAGTTTACTGTAGGATCCAGAGATGGCATCAGTGAAGCTGGAAGACTGCAGTCAAACACTGGAGCTGAATGTCAACATTACAGATGAAGAAGAGGAGAAGAAGATTGGGAAATCTGTTTCTCAGGGTAAGAGCAGGTTCTATCTAACTAAGTTTGTTGGACATGATTTGGAAAGGCACACACCTGTCTATATACAGTGCATTCGGAAAGTATTCAGACCCCTTGACTTTTTCGACATTTTGTTACGTTACAACCTTATTGTAAAATTGATTAAATTGTTTTTTTCCCTCATCAATCTACACACAATACCCCAGCTCAGCTGGTAATTAGCAAAGTGTGCACGCATGCTAAAAGGACAGGGTTTTTATTATTGTTGCAAAAACAACAACAACTGAACAATCACATTTACATAAGTATTCAGACCCTTTACTCAGTACTTTGTTTAAGCACCTTTGGCAGTGATTGCAGCTAAAGTCTTAATGTGTATGACGCTACAAGCTTGGCACACCTGTATTTGGGGAGTTTCTCCCATTCCTCTCTGCAGATCCTCAAGCTCTGTCAGGTTGGATGGGGTGCGTTGCTGCACAGCTATTTTCAGGTCTCCAGAGATGTTCGATTGGGTTTAAGTCCCGGCTCTGGCTGGGCCACTCAAGGACATTCAGAGACTTGTCCCGAAGCCACTCCTGCGTTGTCTTGGCTGTGTGCTTAGGGTCGTTGTCCTGTTGGAAGGTGAACCTTCGCCCCGGTCTTGAGATCCTGAGCGCACTGGAGGAGGTTTTCATCAAGGATCTCTCTGTACTTTGCTCCAATAATCTTTCCCTCGATCCTGACTAGGCTCCCAGTCCCTGCCGCTGAACAACATCACCGCAGCATGATGCTTCCACCACCATGCTTCACCATAAGGATGGTGCCAGGTTTCCTCCAGACGTGACGCTTGGCATTCAGGATAAAGAGTTCAATCTCGGCTTCATCACACCAGATAATCTTGTTTCTCATGGTCCGAGTCCTTTAGGTGCCTTTGGCAAACTCCAAGCGGGCTGTCATGTGCCTTTTGCTGAGGAGTGGCTTCCGTCTGGCCACTCTACCATAAAGGCCTGATTGGTGGAGTGCTGAAGAGATGGTTGTCCTTCTGGAAGGTTCTCACATTTCCATAGAGGAACTCTGGAGCTCTGTCAGAGTGACCATCATGTTCTTGGTCACCTATATAGACAGTTGTGTGACTTTCCAAATCATCTCCAATCAATTGAATTTACCACAGTTGAACTCCAATTAAGTTTTAGAAACATCTCAAGGATGATCAATGGAAACAGGATCCACCTGAGCTCAATTTCGAGTCTCATAGCAAAGGGTCTGAATACTTATGTAAACAAGGTATTTCTGCTGTTTTTATTTTTAATACATTTGCAAAAATGTCTAAGAACCTGTTTTCACTTTGTCATTATGAGGTATTGTGTGTAGATTGATGAGGATTTTTTTATTTAATTCATTTCAGAAGAAGGCTGTAACGTAACAAATTGTGGAAAAAATCAAGGGGTCTGAGTACTTTCTTAATGCACTGTACATATCCAAAAGTGGACCTAGAAGTTTGTCCTTAAATATCTATTGGGAGCCCATCTGGACCTTCCGCTTAACCTCCCTTCATATCGAAAATAGCATCAGATATTTCAACACCATCCAATTCCTTTTCCAGATCCAATTTAGTGTCTTCTGAAGTAGAGGGAAAATCAAGACCTGACTAGTTCAGTTCTCAGGAGATTCAGAGTTGTAAAGTGTGTTGTAGTAGGAAGCAAATGTTTGGTTTATTTCTACAGGATCCATTGATAATTGTCCTTGTAAATTATGAATTGCATTAAAGGCTGAATTTTACTTCTTAATGTGCCAGGCCAGCAATTTACCAGGTTTTTCACCTTGATCATAGAAGGACTGTTTCAGCCTAGTTAAGCTGTTTGCAGCCTTATAGGTGGGAAGTTCTTCATACTGAGCTTTAAGACCAAATCATTCCTTGTTTACTTCTACTGAGTTATCCAAAAAAGCTTCCCTCTCCAATTCTCTCATTTTGCTGTCCGTCTCTCATTTTCTGATTTATTAGATTTGAAACTGGTAAAACGTATAATTTGCCCTCAAATATGTGCTTTGAAAGCCTCCAATCTGGTACTCGCTGACGTTTGGTCAGTGTTCAATGTCAAATAAACATCTATATGCACTCCAACGTAATGTAAGAAGTCTGGGTCCTGTAACCATCTGGGATGCAAACGCCATCAAGAGGATCCTTTTACTAGTTTTGTATCCCTATAGAATAATGACACAGGGGAATGGTCATTCAAAACAATAGTATCATATCCACTTCCTGCTACATTGGGAAGCAATGAGCAAGAAACTAAAAAGTAGTCTACCTGAGAATATGATTTAAATGTTGTCGAGTAACATGAATACTCCCTCTTACTCGGGTTCTGAGTACTCCAAGGTTCACATAGATTTAAGTCCTTAATGAAATGCTGTAATTTCTTTCTACTCTGCGAGTGAGAAGTGTCTAAACCAGAGGAGCGATCTAGATGATGATCAAGAGTGCAATTAAAGTCCCCTGCCATTAGGACCTTACCAGGAATGGAGGCTATCAATAGAAATACATTCTCAAAGAATTTGGGATTATCATCATTAGGACCATCAACATTAACCAGATTAATATGCTCATTCAAAACAGTTCCCTGTATCTAAATGTATCTACCAGCTGTATCAGTTATAATAGTATCCACTTGAATCAGAACAGATTTGTGAATTAAAACCATAACACCATGAGAATGAGAGGAGAAACAGGATGCTATTACTTGCCCTTGTCATCTCCTGCATACTTTAAGTAGCTCATCCTTCAACAAGTGAGTTTCTTGTAGGAACACAATAGATGAATGAAGTTGTTTAAGCCTAGTAATAACCTGTTTTTAAGCTTGGATATTTTACAAACTCCACGGACATTCCACAAAGTAAATGTAAGTTTTGCATTTGAAGTCATTTAATCAAAGATGTAAACATGGAATAAGCTATAGCATAAAGACATATCTAAAATCTGTTTAGTAACCACAAAGACCACATTAATATTTTGTAGTGAGGAAAATATGTAAAGATCTGTTGAAACAAACAGATATTTCCTAACAGTAAAACACTGAACCCCATTCCACTGTCTCCCTAACCGAGACAACCAACGCTTCCTCTCCCACCTCCCCCTGATCGTAGAGTGTAGCTTGGTGGACGACTGATCCATTAAAGAGAGCAGTCTAACCTAAGCGACGCTAAACAAAACAAAGTGTCTCCTGCCTTCTCTCTGCCATTACTTCTCACAATCAAAACAAAAGGCCTATCTTGCAAGATGTTGTGTGAAATATCACAACAAAAGGCCTTTTTAGCAAGATGATATGTGAAATATCACGTAGAATTTGTTTGAAAAGTAGCAAAGAATAGCTCCACCTAAAACAGTAACGCTAGTTAGTGAAGCCTGAGACTAAAGTTAACGTTACAGTTCGGACCGTCCAAAATAGTGGTAGATGATCCACAACACAGGGTTTGTTGCTAGTAGCTACCAAGTAACATATGTATAGCGTTAATGTAGTATACCATGATACGTTTATAAACCAAAAAAAGTATCAAAGATCAGAAATGAACAGCCTACGTGAGAAAAATAGATATCATTGAATATGTGCTATGTTACCCAAAGGCCCTTTGCACATGATGTTAGGCTTGCACCTGAGTGTCAATCATTTTAGTCCAAGGATATGATCAAAGGCCTCCATCATTCTTAAATGGAAGAAGTTTGGAACCACCAATACGTTTTCTATACCTCACAAATGACAGGCTACTTTGACACTGAGAATCTGAGATCAATAAAAACGACCTTGTCTTGAATCCATCAATAGCCGAGGCCCCTAAGTGTGCAGAGAAACACATTGTATAATATGTGGAGGAAGATATAGTCCTAAAAAAGCTTTCCAGTTTCACTGATTCACCCAATGATGAGCAGCTCACTCACCGGCCAAAAGCTTATCTCTCTCTTGCTTTACTTTTTTAAACAATGCTGTTCGCTCAATAGGCCTATTTGGAAGTTGATAACTTGGGAACATACAGACATTAGTATTTTATTTTCAACAGGATCCATTTGCTTTACCAGCTATGTTTTCCAGCGATTGTATTAGAAATATTTGCGAAAGGCCTATTTTGGCTGCATGCTGTTAACTGACAGATTTGCCACACGTTAGGCATGCCTTGGGATTTGGCTACACACAATCCACAGCTAGGTTTTTTAAATTAGCTATGGATCCTCTGTGGCGAAATTCTAGTCTTACTCCTGGTGTAGTATTGGGAATGATTTAATTTCTTTCTGAACAGACAGCAGAGTGCTGCAGCACCTCCAGCACACTTCCCACAGCTATTATTCTATTAGGAGATAAATGATGAAGTGCAATGCTGGAGAGAAGAGAGTTGCCGGCTTATGTCTATAACAGCACAGAGAGGGAGAGAGATCATAGAAAGTGAATGTCATTGTATTTCTGTGAGAGATACAGGCGTGCTTCTCTCTCTCACCACAGCAATGGCCACGCCTTGGTCTAGGCTACAATGTTGCGCAAACCATAAACCTGGGACGGCCCAACATTAACCAATTCTTAGAATATCATGCACGTTTTCACATTACGTTTTTTTAGGGGGCATGACAATTACAGAGGAATCTAAATGTAATTACTCTGATTGCTTTTATTAGTATTTTTACATTGTAAACAGTGGAAATTATTTTTCTTGCCACAAGAGGTAGGTTATGTGATTCTGGCAAATGGGTTCCGGAACGAAAGACTACAAAACTGAGAGGTACCGGAGGATCCAGCTCAAATTAAGCACCACCCTTCTCATATAATGGGGTAGGGCCATCCCAAGGATCCCTGAACGCACCAAATATTTTTTTAGAACTAAACCAAGACAGACCACAGCTGGTCGTTTCCAATGGGAACAGATGAGTCATAGTGGGCAGAGCCAAGCACGAGCTAGCGAGATCCTATTGGCGTATTCTAGCATACATCTGCATATTTCTGTTAGGGAACGCCTCCTCTGTGAGGCGCTCGTGTGCAATAACTCAATTCGCCTTTGCGTTCCTTCTAAATAACATTATTTTTTTTTAAACATTTGCAACAGGTAAGTCCACAAAACTTAGTCCACTCTGTGCATAACAGATTTTAGTTTTGGGAACAGAACTGTATTAAGATCAGATGTTTCATCGATTAGAACATTTGCAGAATGTCGGCCAAAATCCATTTCCTTCCATCTTCTCCCACTGCCGGCCAGTGGGCTTCCTCTCACTGCCATATTTGGTAGTGAGTGGAAACGCCAACCGGATGCTTCACAATTATACATCCAGTGAAATATCTGTCTCATTGTTCTATCTGTGGCTGCACTGTGGTAGTGGGGGAACAGGAAGTTCCGGGCAGGCACGCACCATTCCTCAGTATAAAGAAAGCGGCAGAACTGTGATGGCAAGAAGATAACCTTTGTGTCCGTTTCTTTTTATTACTACTGGTATGTGTTATGACGAGTTTCTCTGGCTTCAACTAATTCAGCATGCAAGAGAATAGTTAAACAGTTAGATGGAGAGTTGGTTCAAAGTATTTAATATTACAGTACCAGATTCACATGACAAGCGGTACCGGCGTAGCCTATTGTCATCTGAATGACTTACATAGAAAACTTCTTAGTTTATATAATGATTTTCCGAGCTAATTCCATCCAACAGTTGCCAACCATTATTGAGTGTCACTCCTCGCCACATATAGGATCACCCTATATGGTATCGTGTTGCACCCTAGTCAGGATATTCCATCACGTACTCCTAAGATTAGCACCAGTGGCCCCCCAGCTATCTTGGCCCGCATACATTCTGGCACCCACCAGTGACAGAAATAAATACATGGAATGTATGTCATCCTCCAAATCCTTATGCAGCTCTCAATATTCCAAACATTAACTAATACTTTATAAAATACGTAATATCAGTATGTAATAGCACGTTTAAACGTTCTAATATCGAAAGAACATGTCATACCATGCTAGGTAACAAATCCATTAAGGTATTATCACGTTTGGTAAAGGTTTGATGTGTTATTTTTATGTCAAACTGAGTAAACCTGGTAACTATTTTACAAGTCACATGGCTAGATACTTTGGGTTTCTCTGAATGGATGTACATAATTTCCTCAAGGTGATTTCATAAAGAATCCATTTATTTTTGATTTCAGAGTTTGTTTTGCATTTTTGGTTTTGTGTAAAATTAACGAGCTGGTAAAAATGGCGCCGCCCACGCGGTCAGCGTCAATGGACTTCAGTGCAGCAGAGAGACAATTTCAGGGTTGCACTACTGTTTTGAAGCTGAATGTAATGATTATACGTTTTCTAATAATAATATAATATGCCATTTAGCAGACGCTTTTATCCAAAGCGACTTACAGTCATGTGCGCATACATTTTTACGTATGGGTGGTCCCGGGGATCGAATCCACTACCCGTTACAAGCGCCATGCTCTCCCAATTGAGCTAAAGAGGACCACGTGTACTAATATTCAGACACATTCAGTTGTTTCTGTATTTATCGATAAATGTTACTATGGTGTGAATGGAAAATACAATTGGTTTTTGATTGAAATAATACAGTGACTACAAGGTTATTCAGGACAATAGTACATAGTGCTGCCTAAAACAAACAGTGACCTTGTACTAAATGGCTTTTTTCATTTATGCATTTACAGTACCAGTCAAAAGTTTGGACACACCTACTCATTCAAGGGTTTTTCTTAAATTTTACTATTTTCCACATTGTAGAATAATAGTGAAGACATTTAAACGATGAAATAACACATATGGAATCATGTAGTAACCAAAAAAGTGTTAAACAAATCAAATATATTTTAGATTTTAGTTTCCTCAAAGTAGCCACCCCTTTGCCTTGATGACAGCTTTGTAGAATATTTAATCTACAATGTAGAAAATAATACAAATAAAGAAAAAGGTGTTCTAAAACTTTTGACTGGTACTGTATGTGAATTTGGAAGAATCTGCTATAGGTTAAGTACCGGCACCTCAAATATCTAGTGCTTGAGCTCCTGTTCCTCTTATAAAACGTTAGCTCAACAGTATTGTGGAGCTCCTGCACCTAAATATAAACAGTACCAGCACCCAAAATGAGTACCGGCACCTATTTCAGTCCAAGTCAAGCACTGAATTAGATGATTTAACAAGATGAGTATATTTTTAGAGAATAAAGAAAGTGTCAGAACTGTCTTGACACTAACTTTTTGTGACTGTTTCTCATTGTTACTACAGGACGACTAGAATTAAGTCTGAGGCCGGTAACATCAATAGTGAGGACAAACCCAGCCTGCCTCTCTCCTTCCACACTGAGTCCAAACCTACAGTCACTGGGTCATGATTGTGACAGTGGTGCCCAGTTTGCACTGCAGGATCCAGAGATGGTATCAGTGAAGCTGGAAGACTCCAGTCAAACACTGGAGCTGAATGTCAACATTAAAGATGAAGAAGAGGAGAAGATTGGGAAATCTGTTTCTCATGGTAAGAGCAGGTTCTATCTAACTAAGTTTGTGTTATTCATTCCAACTTCCCACTGTGCATGAAAAGTTGGAGTATAACTGTTTCATGATGAACTGTTTCAATGAGAAGGTAGATATTATTTCATGCTACTGACACTTACATGGTTTTACACCAGTATTGCCAGCATGTGTTTTATTCACTGGGCTATCTGGAGTGATCAGAGAGTAGACTAAAGAAGTGAAGTAGACAAACTGGCAATGTTTTAAAGTTCTATTAAATGAGTGTGTAGTTACTAACCCTTGTGATAGTGAGTGGAGGATGATATGGCTTCTACATCTGCATTGCTTGCTCTTTGGGGTTTTAGGCTGGGTTTCTATAAAGCACTTTGTGACAACTTCTGATGTAAAAAGGGCTTCATAAAATACATTTGATTGACATATCACACCAACTGACTGGTTCTTCTGTTGTTGTTCACACAGGAGACCATGTTGAGACATTCTATACATCCAGAGAGCAACAGCAGGAAGATCACAGAGCTAAGAGGTCTCACCACTGCCCACATTGTGAGGAGATTTTCCCAATTCTATCAAAGCTAAAAATACACCTAAAAATACACACAGGAGAGATTCTGTATTCCTGTACTGACTGTGGGAAGAATTTCCCAACATCACAGGCTCTAACGGTTCACCAGAGAGTGCACACAGGAGAGAAGCCTTACTCCTGCTCTGACTGTGGGAAGAGTTTTTCTCAACGGGTCCACTTAAAACAACATGAACGTATACATACAGGAGAAAAGCCTTACTCATGCTCTGACTGTGGGGCACATTTTTCTCAACCTGGCAACTTAAAACAACATGAACGTATACACACAGGAGAGAAGCCTCACTCCTGCTCTGACTGTGTAAAATGCTTCAAAACATCATTTGAGTTAAAAGTTCATCAGAGAACACACACAGGAGAGAAGCCTTACTCCTGCTCTGACTGTGTAAAATGCTTCACAACATCAACTGAGCTAAAACTTCACCAGAGAACACACACAGGAGAGAAGCCTTACGCCTGCTCTAACTGTGGGAAGAATTTCTCTCGACCGGACAACTTCAAATTGCACCAAATGATACACACAGGAAAGAAGCCTTACTCCTGCTCTGACTGTGGGGCAAGTTTCTCTCAACCTGGCTACTTAAAAAGACATGAACGTATACATACATGAGAGAAGCCTTACTCCTGCTCTGACTGTGTAAAGCGCTTCAAAACATCATTTGAGCTAAAAGTTCATCAGAGAACACACACAGGAGAGAAGCCTTACTCCTGCTCTGACTGTGGGAAGAGTTTCACTCGACTGGGCCACTTTAAAATACATGAACGTATACATACAGGAGAGAAGCCTTACTCCTGCTCTGACTGTGTAAAATGCTTCAAAACATCATTTGAGCTAAAAGGTCATCTGAGAACACACACAGGAGAGAAGCCTTACGCCTGCTCTAACTGTGGGAAGAATTTCTCTCGACGGGGCAACTTAAAATTGCACCAAATGATACACACAGGAGAGAATGATGACTGAAAGAATAAAGGCTGCCATCAGGAAAATACATAATATTTTCAACAGATGGGGAAAGACAATGACATGGAGAAAATACAGAAACACAGTGCAAATGCTTATCAAGGAAGCAAAGACAAGCTACTACAAAACTGAAATCCAGGACCTAAAGAATAAAAACCCTAAGGAATGGTGGGACTTCATTAACAAAGGACTGGGACCAAAGAAAACATCAGGAGGGAGAATACAGGTCGAGGGAATTGAAGACGACGACGTGGCTGATGTTTTGAATGGCTTCTTTGCTGAGGCATGGACAAGCACCACACCTCTTGCCATCTTCCCCTGCCCATGTCTACAAGGCAGGTTGAGCTGTGCAGCATTGGCCAGTTAAAGCAAGCTCTGAACAGACTCAGAGCACGTAAAGCATGTGGGCCTGATGGAATTCCAGCCTGGCTACTAAAGAGCATGCAGAAGATCTAGCCCCTGTCATCAAACACATTGTTAAAACTGTCCCCTGCCAGTAGGAGGTGTTATCTGAGTGCACGATTCAGTATGACTACCTCCCAAAGTCCAGCACTACTACCGCCCTTGTGAAAGCCACATACTCCTGGCTGACAGCTATAGACTCCATAAACCCAACAATGGTGAGGGTGTTACTTGCTGATGTGTCCAAAGCCTTTGATCGAGTTGATCACCCATAGTTCCTGCAACATCTGTCTGCCATTGAACTGTGTTCAAGGTTACTAGCCTGACTCCACCGCTACACCACCGAAAGAGGGCAGAGGGTGATGGCAACTGGTACATTTAGCCGTTGGTCAGAGGACCATCCACAACCTGCACCACTAATCCTAGGAGGACAGGAAGTACCAGTGGTAACAACAACCAAGTATCTTGATTTTAATCTAGACTCTAACCTTAGTGGTGACATGTGGAGCAGACAGTGAGAAAGGTCTCGAAACGCCTTTTTGACTGTTCTGGAATATGGTGGAGTGCTGTTAGTTGGATGCAGTAAAAAGCAGCAGGCCCAACTAGACAGGGTGCAGAGGAGGGCCTTGAGGATCATCTCCAGAGGTGGAGCAGTCCAACCACAGCTCCCGTCACTGCAGAGCAGGCGAGAACAGGCTGCAGTGCACCTGGTGAAGGACATGCACACTCTTGACCATCCACTGAATGACCTGCTCCCTCCAAGAAGAGGTAACTGCACCACCAGGCTCCTGAGAAACAGCCACAAACTGTCCTGTCTAACTGCCCGTACAAACCGCCTGCGAAACGCCACTCTACCCACTGCTTTTTTTAAAAATAACATTTTAATATTTCAACATCCATCATGAAAAATGTCCTGTAATGTTTCAAGTGTTCTGTATTCTACTTATGTCACATATTGTGTTATGTATTTAACAGGTAGCCTAGCGGTTAAGAGTGTTGGGCCAGTAACTGAAAGGTCGCTGGTTTGAATCCCGAGCCAACTAGGTCAAAAATCTGTCATTGTGGCCTTGAGCAAGGCAATTAACCCCAATTGGTACTATAAGTCGCTCTAGATAAGAGCATCTGCTAAATTACAAATATGTAATGAAAAATCATGTTTGTACATTAATTTATGCTGGGAAACCTTTTCTCTTGTGCATAAATATAACAAAGTGTTTAAAGTGAAATAGTTAGTGTCTATACAGTGCATTCTGAAAGTATTCAGACCCCTTGACTTTTTCAACAACAAAAATAAGTTACAGCCTTATTGTAAAAATGATTTTTTTTTTACAAACAACAACAACAACAAAAATCCCTCATCAATCTACACACAATACCCCATAATGACAAAGTGGAAACAGGTTTAGACATTTTTGCAAAACCTTATTTACATTTGTATTCCAGACCCTTTGCTATGAATCTCGAAATTTAGCTCAGGTGCATCCTGTTTCCATTGATATTCCTTGAGATGTTTCTACAACTTGATTGGAGTCCACCTGAGATAAATTCAATTGATTGGACATGGTTTGAAAAGGCACACACCTGTCTATATAACATCCCATAGTTGACATTGCATGTCAGAGCAAAAACCAAGCCATGAGGTCGAAGGAATTGTCCGTAGAGCTCAGAGACAGGATTGTGTCGAGGCACAGATCTGGGGAAGGGTACCAAAAAATGTCTGCAGCATTGAAGGTCCCCAAGAACACCGTGGCCTCCTCCATTCTTAAATGGAAGAAGTTTGGGATCACCAAGATTCTTCCTAGATCTGTCCACCCGGCCAACTGCGCAATCGGAGGAGAAGGGCCTTGGTCAGGGAGGTGACCAAGAACCCGATGATCACTTTGACAGAGCTCCAGAGTTCAGCCCGCTTGGAGTTTGCCAAGAGGCACCTAAAGGACTCTGACCATGAGAAACAAGATTATCTGGTCTGTTGTTACCAAGATTGAACTCTTTGGCCTGAATACCAAGCGTCACTTCTGGAGGAAACCAGGCACCATGCCTACGGTGAAGCATGGTCGTGGCAGTATCATGCTGTGCGGATGTTTTTCAGAGGCAGGGACTGGGAGACTAGTCAGGATCGAGGGAATAATGAACGGAGCAAAGTACAGAGAGATCATTGATGAAACCTGCTCCAGAGCGCTCAGGACTTCAGACTGGGGCGAAGGTTCACCTGGATCAGCCAGAGCCCAGACTTGAACCCGATTGAACATCTCCGGAGAGACCAGAAAATAGCTGTGCAGCAACGCTCCACATCCAACCTGCTAGAGTTTGAGAGGATCTGCAGAGAAGAATGAATGAAACTCCCCAAATACAGGTGTGCCAAGCTTGTAGCATCATACCCAAGAAGACTCGATGGTGTAAGCGCTGCCAAAGGTGCTTCAAGAAAGTACTGAGTAAAGGGTCTGAATACTTAGATATTTCCGTTTTTTATTAATAAATTAGGAAAAATGTCTAAAAACCTGTCTTTTGCTTTGACATTATGGGGTATTGTGTGTAGATTGATGAGGGGGAAAAAACAATTTAACCAACTTTAGAATATGGCTGTAACGTAATAAAATGTGGAAAAAGTCAAGGGGTCTGAATACTTTCAGATTGCACTGTATGTAGCCAAGCTATCATTGACTAGGTATTGGCACCCCATGTATATAGCCCAGCTATCATTGACTAGGTATTGGCACCCCATGTATATAGCCCAGCTATCATTGACTAGGTATTGGCACCCCATGTATATAGCCAAGCTACTATTGACTAGGTATTGGCACCCTATGTATATAGCCAAGCAACCATTGACTAGGTATTGGCACCCCATGTATATAGCCCAGCTATCATTGACTAGGTATTGGCACCCCATGTATATAGCCCAGCTATCATTGACTAGGTATTGGCACCCCATGTATATAGCCAAGCTATCATTGACTAGGTATTGGCACCCCATGTATATAGCCCAGCTATCATTGACTAGGTATTGGCACCCCCATGTATATAGCCCAGCTATCATTGACTAGGTATTGGCACTCCCATGTATATAGCCAAGCTATCATTGACTAGGTATTGGCACCCCATGTATATAGCCCAGCTATCATTGACTAGGTATTGGCACCCCATGTATATAGCCAAGCTACTATTGACTAGGTATTGGCACCCTATGTATATAGCCAAGCAACCATTGACTAGGTATTGGCACCCCATGTATATAGCCCAGCTATCATTGACTAGGTATTGGCACCCCATGTATATAGCCCAGCTATCATTGACTAGGTATTGGCACCCCATGTATATAGCCCAGCTATCATTGACTAGGTATTGGCACCCCATGTATATAGCCAAGCTATCATTGACTAGGTATTGGCACCCCATGTATATAGCCCAGCTATCATTGACTAGGTATTGGCACCCCATGTATATAGCCCAGCTATCATTGACTAGGTATTGGCACCCCATGTATATAGCCAAGCTACTATTGACTAGGTATTGGCACCCTATGTATATAGCCAAGCAACCATTGACTAGGTATTGGCACCCCATGTATATAGCCCAGCTATCATTGACTAGGTATTGGCACCCCATGTATATAGCCCAGCTATCATTGACTAAGTATTGGCACCCCCATGTATATAGCCAAGCTATCATTGACTAGGTATTGGCACCCCATGTATATAGCCCAGCTATCATTGACTAGGTATTGGCACCCCATGTATATAGCCCAGCTATCATTGACTAGGTATTGGCACCCCCATGTATATAGCCAAGCTATCATTGACTAGGTATTGGCACCCCATGTATATAGCCCAGCTATCATTGACTAGGTATTGGCACCCCCATGTATATAGCCAAGCTACTATTGACTAGGTATTGGCACCCCATGTATATAGCCAAGCAACCATTGACTAGGTATTGGCACCCCCATGTATATAGCCAAGCTACCATTGACTAGGTATTGGCACCCCATGTATATCGCCAAGCTACCATTGACTGGTATTCGCACCCTTATAGCCAAGCTATCATTGACTAGGTATTGGCACCCCATGTATATAGCCAAGCTACCATTGACTAGGTATTGGCACCCCATGTATATAGCCAAGCTATCATTGACTAGGTATTGGCACCCCATGTATATAGCCAAGCTATCATTGACTAGGTATTGGCACCATCCATCCCCATGTATATAGCCAAGCTACCATTGACTAGGTATTGGCACCCCATGTATATAGCCAAGCTACCATTGCTCATCGTGTATTAATTCCTTGTGCTACAATCTTTTTCCTATTATTATAATTGTTGTATTGTGTTCTCTATTGTTGGTCAACATTTCACTGTTAGTCTACACCTGTTGTTTACCAAACATGTGACAAAATGAAATGACTACGTATTTAGTTAATTGTCTTCTAAAACTATACTGAAAAAATATATAAACTTGACGTGTAAAGTGTTGGTCCCATGTTTCATGAGCTGAAATAAAAGATCCCGGATATTTTCCATACCCACAAAAAGCGTATTTCTCTCAAATTTGGTGCACAAATTTGTTTCCATTTCTGTTAGTGAGCATTTCTCCTTTGCCAAGATTATCAATCCACCTGCGAGTTGTGGCATATCAAGAAGCTGATTAAACAGCATGATCATTACACAGGTGCACCTTGTGCTGGGTACAATAAAAGGCCACTCTAAAATGTGCAGTTTTGTCACACAACACAATGCCACAGATGTCTACATTTTGAGGGAGTGCGCAATTGGCATTCTGACTGCAGGAATGTTCACAAGAGCCCAGGACCTCCACATCGGTCTTCTTCACCTGCAGGATCATCTGAGACCAGCCACCCGGACAGCTGATGAAACTGAGGAGTATTTATATCTGTAATATAGCCCTTTTAGTGGGGGAAAATCATTCTTATTGGCTGATGGGTGGGCCCTGTCATGTGAAATCCATAGATTAGGGCCTAATGAATGTATTTCAATTGATTGATTTCTTTATATGAACTGTACCCCAGTAAAATTGTTGAATGTTGTGTTTATATTTTTGTTCAGTTAGTTAAAATCTTACAAAACAACTGATGATGAATATGTTTGGAAAACTGCATTGATCTGCCAATGAAAAATAACATTAGTACATGAATTTGTACTGGTCAACCTCCTTCTCTTTTGTATTCAGTTCTTCCATGTTAGATCTGACAGTATGTGTCATGAGCCCTCTCACTCCACCGGGTTACCACCTTAATTTGTTTCCACTATCTTCCACTCTGCTCACCACTCTCTCTCTACTCAGCCTAACTAGCTCCACCTGTCCCTGCTCTGCTCGGCTCTAATTACTCTGCCAGCTGCGCTGCATTACCCACTAACCTCTCCCAGTATTTAAAGTCCTGTCTTTCAGCTCTCCTTTGTCAGATCGTCTGCAAAGCTCACACCCGGAACCTGTTTGCTCGCGCTTCTGGCTCACCCTGGTTTTGTGACCCCGGACCTGCCTGATTCTTGGATACTCTTCTGCCCCAGGAAAACCAGACCTGCTTTCTGCCAGTACGGCTCCTGGCTACTCTTCGACCCCGGTAACTCTGACCAGCCTTCTGCCTTGCTACAACGTATTTGGATTTCCCTTGAACTGTACTTCTGCCTTGTTTCATCCGCCCCGTTGTGTCTGTGTTTCCTCCCCCCCAGGACTTCTGGACCACCAACCACCGGCGTCATCGGACGCATCGCTGCCACTGGGGGGGGGGCACAGACCCAGCACATTGGACGGAATACCCCTGGAACCTTCACTCACTCCCTACTTCCCTTTTCCCTTAAGTTTTAATAAACTTTCTGGTGTGACGCAATTGTGGTCCTCTTGTCGTCTGTCTGAACCGTGACAGTACGATCTGACCATCATGGACTCAGCGCACACTTCCCCCGACATGGAAACCGAAGAACCTGAGCAACCCACCGCCATGCTACGCCTGGAACACACTGAGAGAGAGCTAGGCCGCATGAGCGGCGACATCACCTCTTCGCTTCAGGTCGGCCACCAACAGCATCAGCAGTTCCAGCAGCACCAGCAGCAGTCCCAGCAGCAGCAACAACAACTCGCCATGATCATCCAACTCCTCACCAACCTTACCCCAGCCAGTCTGCCCACCAGCCCTGCCTCCGAGTTACCTGCCCGGTCATTGCAGCCGCTGCCCCGGAACCCAAGATTGGAAACCCCGAGCGGTTCAACGGCGATTCTACCCAGGTCCGGCCATTCCTGACTAGCTGCCGACTTCAGTTCTCCTTGCAGCCAAGGACCTTCGCCACGGAGGGGCTAAGGTCGGGTATGCCATCACTCACCTGACGGGCCGAGCTCGACTCTGGGGAACAGCAGAGTTCGAACGTCAAACCCCGCATGTGCAACCTTCGACCTGTTTGCTGAGGAGATGCTGGAAGGTGTTTGACCTGGATTCACCTACCGCAGAGGCGTCTCGTGAACTGTTCAGTATTCGACAAGGCAGACGTACAGTCGCAGACCATTCCATCGACTTCCGAACCCTGGCAAGGCGAAGTTCTTGGAACACACCATCGTTGGTAGGACGCGTTCTTCCATAGCTTGGCTGACTATATCAAGGACGAGTTGGTCTCCCATGAACTGCCTTCCACTCTTGATGAAGCCATCGCACTGACTGTCCGGATCGACAGAAGGATACAGACCCGTCGTCGTGAGAGGGGGCGCCAAGGTCCACCAACTACCGGCATTCGGAGAGATCCGACTGGGCTCCTGTCAGCTACTGCCACTCACCCAAGTCAGCTTGATCAGTCTGAGCCTATGGAGATTGGGCGAGCCTCTCTCACTCCTGCAGAGCGCCAGCGCCGCTCACCTCAAACCTCTGCCTCTATTGTGGAGGTGATGGACATCGTGTGGTAACCTGCCCTTTAAAAGCCGAAGCTCACCGGGCATAGGGGAGTCCGGTTGAGCTCAATGACCATCCAGTCCTCCGACCGCAAACCCCTGCTGCAAGTTCACCTCCGCCTCTCTGACTCAACTCACACCCTGGCTGCTCTGGTGGATTCTGGCGCCGAAGCCAACATAATGGACATCAAGCTGGCACGCCAACTGGGACTGGAGAACCTCCGTTTGACACCTCCTATTCCTGCCCGGGCACTGGACGGACACTTACTCGGATCGGTCACTCATGTCACGGCCCCGGTCTTGATGGGTCTGTCCGAAACCATCAAGAAACTATCCAGTTTCACCTGCTCCCCTCTCCAGGCCAACCCCTCATCCTGGCCCATGGCTCCGCCGGCACAACCCTCAGCTCGACTGGGTGACCGGGGTGATCAGGGAGTGGGGAGAGGACTGCCACCGAACCTGCCTGCTTGCTGCCGCACTACCCCTCGGCCAGTACCTACTAACTCCGCTCCTGACCTCTCCCATGTCCCCAGAATGCTACCATGGTCTCAGAGAAGTGTTTAACAAAGCAAGAGCCACATCTCTGCCCCCTCACCGACTGTACGACTGTGCCATCGACCTCCTCCCTGGAACAGCCCCTCCTAGGGGCCGTCTTTATCGTTGTCTGCTCCTGAAAGAAAGTCCATGGAGGACTACATCAATGACTCTCTGTCCACAGGATTGATCCGTTCATCTTCATCTCCGGCTGGTGCTGGCTTCTTCTTTGTGGGGAAGAGGGACGGATCTCTTCGCCCCTGCATCGACTACAGGGGACTCAACGACATCACAGTGAAAACCGTTACCCTCTCCCTCTGCTCACCTCTGCTTTTGAGTTGCTCCAGGAGCCACTGTTTTTACCAAGTTGGATCTCAGAAACGCTTACCACCTAGTGCGGATCCGGGAGGAGATGAATGGAAGACCGCATTCAATACACCAACAGGCCACTACGAGTATCTGGTTATGCCTTTTGGCCTCACCAATGCTCCTGCTGTGTTCCAGGCTCTAGTGAATGATGTACTGCGGGACATGTTAAACAAGTTTGTCTTCGTTTACCTGGATGACATCTTAATCTACTCCAGAAACCTGTCTGAACACACCCGCCATGTCCAGCAAGTCCTTCATCGTCTTCTGGAGAATTCCCTCTACGCCAAGGCAGAGAAATGTGAGTTTCACGTCAAGACAGTGGCCTTCCTGGGGTACATAGTGGCAGAGGGAAGTATCCAAATGGATCCTGCCAAAGTATCAGCAGTCACTTCATGGCCAGTTCCGGAGAACAGAAAGAAGCTGCAACAGTTTCTGGGGTTTGCTAACTTCTATAGAAAGTTTATCCGGAACTACAGTACCGTTGCTGCCCCTCTCACTGCTCTAACCAGCACCAAGCAACCCTTCACCTGGACCCCAGCAGCCGACAAGGCCTTCAGTACCCTCAAGGTAAGGTTCACCTCCGCTCCCATCCTCCAGATGCCTGATGTGGACCGGCAATTCATTGTGGAGGTGGACGCCGGATGTGGGAGTTGGTGCTGTGATTTCTCAGTGGGCTGCGGAGGAGGAAGCTCCATCCCTGTGCCTTTTTCTCACGTCGGTTGTCCCCTCTGAGTGCAATTACGACAGGGAACCGAGAGCTGCTGGCTGTGAAGCTTGCCTTGGAGGAGTGGCGTCACTGGCTGGAGGGGTCCACCATTCCATTTCTCGTTTGGACCGATCATAAGAACTTGGAGTACATCCGCACGGCCAAACGGTTGAACTCCAGGCAGTCCCGCTGGGCCTGTTCTTCACCAGGTTTAATTTCACTCTGTCATACCCGGCCTGGATCACGCAACACCAAGCCAGACGCCCTCTCCCGTCAATTCCAGAAGGATGACAACCCCTCCAAGGATCCTGTGTCGATTCTGCCAAGTCCCTGCATCGTAGCAGCTCTGACCTGGGCTGTTGAGGAACAGGTGCTGGAAGCTCTCCGTAACCAGCCCGGTCCCAGCGCTTGCCCAGCTGACCGCCTTTTTGTCCCCGAAAAACTGAGGTCCCAGGTCGTTCAGTGGGGACATGACTCCCGCCTAGCTTGTCACCCTGGCTCCACCCGCACTTACAACCTGCTCGCCCAGAGGTTCTGGTGGCCCTCTCTGAGAAAGGATGTACGGGAATTCGTCCAAGCCTGCCCCATCTGCAACCAACACAAGTCGTCCTGCCAGCCCCCAGCCCGGGATTGCTGCAGCCCCTGCCTGTGCCCAGACGTCCCTGGTCTCACATCGCCCTTGACTTTGTCACGGGGCTGCCCCCTTCAAGTGGCATGACCGTCATTCTCACCATAGTTGACCGATTCAGCAAGATGGCACACTTCATTTCCCCTCCCCAAGCTCCCAACCGCCAAGGAGACCGCCCAGGTGGTCCTGGAACACGTCTTCCGGATCCACGGACTGCCCAAGGATGTAGTTTCTGACCGTGGTCCACAATTCTCCTCCGCTTTTTGGAAGGAGTTCTGTCACCTGCTGGGAGCCACAGTCAGTCTGACTTCCGGATTCCATCCCCAATCCAATGGGCAGTCAGAGCGGGCAAATCAGGAGCTCGAGAAGGCACTGCGATGCATGACTTCACGCAACCCCCACTCCTGGTCGCAGCAATTGACATGGGTGGAGTACGCACACAATTCTCTGACCTGCTCTGCCATCGGTATGTCCCCTTTCCAATGTGTTTATGGATACCAGCCTCCTCTATTTGCCAGCCAGGAAGGGGAGGTTACTTGCCCATCTGCACGTGCTTTTGCCCGTCGATGTCGCCGCACCTGGTCACAAGCCCGAGCCACACTTCTCAGATCCGTTGCCAGCTACACTACCGGGGCCAACCGCGTGGAGAATCCCTGCTCCCACCTACCATGTTGGTCAAAGGGTGTGGTTGTCGTCAAGGAACCTGCCACTCAGGGTGGAGTCGCAAAAGCTGGCACCTCGGTTCATTGGCCCATTCCCTATCATAAGAGTGATTAGCCCAACTGCTGTCCGGCTCCAACTGCCTAATTCCATGAGGGTGCACCCCACTTTCCATGTGTCTAAGATTAAGCCCATTCATGAGAGTCCGCTGGTCCCTGCTGCGCCCTGTCCTCCTCCTCCACAGCTCCGTCGATGGTGGTCTGGTTTACACCGTCCGCCGCCTGCTTCGGTCCAGACGGAGGGGTAGGGGTCTCCAGTACCTCATTGACTGGGAGGGCTATGGACCTGAGGAAAGGACCTGGGTGCCAGCTAGTCGGATTGTGGATAGGACTCTCATCACCGCCTTCCACCAACGGCATCCTGATCAACCTGCAATCCGAGAGGGCCGCCCCAGAGGGATCCTCAACCGTCCTGCCCGCTCGGCTTCCTGTCCTGTGCCTGATCCTGTCTCGGGACCTGTCCCATCTCCCGACCACGGCCCTCCGGCTTCCTCCGAGGATGAGGACGTTCGCTCGGACCGTTCGGAGGAGTTCTAGCCCTCCTCGGCTCCCCTCCTCCCGCCCGGCGTGGTGTTGCTCTTGGGACTTCTGGGGCCGTCCCCTCTGGGGGGTTCTGTCATGAGCCCTCTCACTCCACCGGGTTACCACCTCAATTTGTTTCCACTATCTTCCACTCTGCTCACCACTCTCTCTCTACTCAGCCTAACTAGCTCCACCTGTCCCTGCTCTGCTCGGCTCTAATTACTCTGCCAGCTGCGCTGCATTACCCACTAACCTCTCCCAGTATTTAAAGTCCTGTCTTTCAGCTCTCCTTTGTCAGATCGTCTGCAAAGCTCACACCCGAACCTGTTTGCTCGCGCTTCTGGCTCACCCTGGTTTTGTGACCCCGGACCTGCCTGATTCTTGGATACTCTTCTGCCCCAGGAAAACCAGACCTGCTTTTCTGCCAGTACGGCTCCTGGCTACTCTTCGACCCCGGTAACTCTGACCAGCCTTCTGCCTTGCTACAACGTATTTGGATTTCCCTTGAACTGTACTTCTGCCTTGTTTCATCCGCCCGTTGTGTCTGTGTTTCCTCCCCCCAGGACTTCTGGACCACCAACCACCGGCGTCATCGGACGCACGCTGCCACTGGGGGGCACAGACCCAGCACATTGGACGGAATACCCTGGAACCTTCACTCACTCCCTACTTCCCTTTTCCCTTAAGTTTTAATAAACTTTCTGGTGTGACGCAATTGTGGTCCTCTTGTCGTCTGTCTGAACCGTGACAGTATGAATGGTTCTTATGGTTGTATTCAGTTCTTCCATATTAGATCTGGCAGTATGAATGGTTCTTATGATTGTATTCAGTTCTTCCATATTAGATCTGGCAGTATGAATGGTTCTTATGATTGTATTCAGTTCTTCCATATTAGATCTGACAGTATGAATGGTTCTTATGGTTGTATTCAGTTCTTCCATATTAAATCTGACAGTATGAATGGTTCTCATGATTGTATTCAGTTCTTCCATATTAGATCTGACAGTATGAATGGCTCTTATGGGCTGAGTGCCTGGAGTGTTTTGGTATGACCACAGTCAGGAGTTTTCTCTGACCCTGTGATCTCACCAGGACAGAACCACATGTCTCTATCACACTCCAGCCCAGAAGGTGGCAGTGATGTAATGTTGGTCTGAACACCACCAATAAACACCATAGAAGAAGAATGCATGCTTAGCAACAACCAAGGGGCCATGCAGCTTTCCACTGGCCCAAAGACTGTCTATTATATATGGAACAGATTGGCATGTGACCACTCTAACAATGTAGACATGTCCTCAAAGATTGGACATGAATCTGTGTTGGTCAAACTCTTCTCTTCTCTATCATTAAATACAACAAAACTATGTTTTAAGTGAAATATTTAGTGTTTGTCTGAAGCTGCAAAAAATACTTGAAATGAGCATCACAAAGATACATTTGACCTATGCACTAACAAGCTTTTTCAAGAGACAGAATCATTAGATAATTTGTTTTGGTTCTGTCCATTTGTAGCTTGTTTTTGGACACAGGTCCAGGAATGGCTAAAGGATTGCAATATTTACCTGGAGCTAACCTTGCAGATAGCATTACTGGGTGATCTGAAAGTCATAGTCAATCGATCAATAATATAATAATACTTTTAGCAATAAACCATATTTTTAATTCACAATCTGTAGAAGCAATGAGAATAGAAAGGTTCAGAACTTTTGTAAAACATCACAGTACGGTTGAAATATATATGGCAAATAGAAATCCTATATGGATGGTGTTAAGAGATAGATGGGAGGTATTGAATGGAGTTGAAGGATGGGACTAATAACAAATAACAACAAATAATAACAAAGATAGCTAATAATGTAAGAATACTGTGTCCATAATTTTTACCTCACGAGTGGCGCAGTGGTCTAAGGCACTGCATCGCAGTGCTAGCTGTGCCACTAGAGATCCTGGTTCGAATCCAGGCTCTGTCGTAGCCGGCCGCGACCGGGAGACCCATGGGGCGGCGCGCAATTGGCCCAGCGTTGTCCAGGGTAAGGGAGGGAATGGCCGGCAGGGATGTAGCTCAGTTGATAGAGCATGGCGTTTGCAACGCCAAGTTTGTGGGTTTCGATTCCCACAGGGGGTAGGAAAAAATAAATGATGTATGCATTCACTAACTGTAAGTCGCTCTGGATAAGAGCGTCTGCTAAATGACTAAAAATATATGGGTTGTATGTTGGGAGCTTTTGGAAAGAGCACAGTTAGAAAGATATGGCATATAGAAGCAAACCGGATGGACATCATGAAAATGATCGGAGAGGTTGAGAGTAGAAGTAGTTCAGGAGCAAAAATAAATAAATATATATATATATATATATATATAATAGAATTATTGTAAAATTGACTGTGTCCATAAGGTGTAGATAGTAAGTATAGGCTGGAAGTAGAGGCCTGGGCATTGTTGTTCACTAATTTACTCCAAGTAGGGAAAGGATGGCGGGGTTGAAAAGTAATAAAGGGGAGTATATATATAAAAAACATGGGGGATTGGAAGTGATGCAGACAATTACATTGATAGAAGTTACAATCTATCTGCAATATTAAGCTGATCCATGCCCCCAAAAAAACAAGCTTTTTTCAATATACGCAGCTTTGTCACCAGCTGCAGTACTGTAGCTTTATTAAGCTAGCAAAATGTAAAGTGGTGTGTAGACTTTCACTGTGACTGTATACGTACCATTGACTTGCAATGGATTTGTGCCACAAATGCTAAAAAGTTAGCAGTTATAACAATAGTAAGATGAACAATATATGCCCAGGACTATATTGAGGGACAGACTGTTGAAATGCCCAGTTGATTATGGAAACAGTCTTGTAGAACTCTGGCATTGATGGTCCATCTGAGGGTGAGTCATTGATATAAATGCTCAGAGTAAAAGAGCTGTGAACTCACCTGTGATGGCCCACGTCTACCACAACCTTTCCTATTGTGTTTGTAAGCACCACAGCATTTTAGGCAGCCATTGTTCAAAATGTGTTCATACATACAGTACAATGGGAGGGCGTGTGGAAGGAACAGGGGAGAACCAGGAGTTTGATATCTGACTTCTATTTAGGGACTGTGATCCCTCTGTGGGCCAGCCTTTTCAGAATATCTCTCGATTCTCTTTTAAACATTCTAGAAACCTAAAGGACAGCCTAGTAAGAGCAGATTAATATGTTCCCCCTCAGCATTTCCTATCCACCCTCCCCTCAAATCATTGTGAGAACTGTAATGTGATGACCAAGGGGATTAATTTCTTTACCTCATACTGGAAACCTCCCGAGTCGCGCAGTGGTCTAAGCTGTGCCAGTGGTCTAAGCTGTGCCACTAGAGATCCTGGTTCGAATCCAGGCCCTGTTGGAGCCGGCCGCGACCGGGAGACCCATTGGCGGCGCACAATTGGCCCATCGTCCAGGGTAGGGGAGGGAATGTAGCTCAGTTGGTAGAGCGATGCGTTTGCAACGCCAGGGTTGTGGGTTCGATTCCCACGGGGGGCCAGTATGAAAAATACATATATGATAATGTATGCACTTACTATAAGTCGCTCTGGATAAGAGTGTCTCTAATTACTAAAATGTATGTCATGGGTAGAATTTACTGTAAAAAAAATGTGTGGTATATTTCCTGATGTGGCTATTATTGTGTTGGAAAGTCTAAGAGAAAATTGAAAGAGCAACATCAGAACTGGTGCCAGAAGCTTTAATGTGGTCGGTTATGTTGTGTGCCAACTTGAGGTTCAAGGGATACAAAAAAATGTATCCACGCATGACTGTAAGTCGCTTTGGATAAAAGCGTCTGCTAAATGGCTTATTATTATTATTACTATTATAAGGGCTTAGAAGTTGTACAGCCACTTAAGAGAGGAGGTGATAGAGAATAATTGTTGTTACAGAGAGAGACATATTATATCCATGACTTACACACAGAGAGAGACATATTATATCCATGACTTACACACAGAGAGAGACATATTATATCCATGACTTACACACAGAGAGAGACATATTATATCCATGACTTACACACAGAGAGAGACATATTATATCCATGACTTACAAACAGAGAGAGACATATTATATCCATGACTTACACACAGAGAGAGACATATTATATCCATGACTTACACACAGAGAGAGAGACATATTATATCCATGACTTACAAACAGAGAGAGACATATTATATCCATGACTTACAAACAGAGAGAGACATATTATATCCATGACTTACAAACAGAGAGAGACATATTATATCCATGACTTACAAACAGAGAGAGACATATTATATCCATGACTTACAAACAGAGAGGCAGTATTATATCCATGACTTACAAACAGAGAGAGACATATTATATCCATGACTTACAAACAGAGAGAGACATATTATATCCATGACTTACAAACAGAGAAAAACATATTATATCCATGACTTACAAACAGAGAGAGACATATTATATCCATGACTTACACACAGAGAGAGACATATTATATCCATGACTTACACACAAGAGAGACATATTATATCCATGACTTACAAACAGAGAGAGCACATTATATCCATGACTTACAAACAAGAGAGAGACATATTATATCCATGACTTACAAACAGAGAGAGACATATTATATCCATGACTTACAAACAGAGAGAGACATATTATATCCATGACTTACAAACAGAGAGAGAGACATATTATATCCATGACTTAAAAACAGAGAGAGACATATTATATCCATGACTTACAAACAGAGAGAGACATATTATATCCATGACTTACACACAGAGAGAGACATATTATATCCATGACTTACAAACAGAGAGAGACATATTATATCCATGACTTACAAACAGAGAGAGACATATTATATCCATGACTTACAAACAGAGAGAGACATATTATATCCATGACTTACAAACAGAGAAACATATTATATCCATGACTTACAAACAGAGAGAGACATATTATATCCATGACTTACAAACAGAGAGAGACATATTATATCCATGACTTGCAAACAGAGAGAGACATATTATATCCATGACTTACAAACAGAGAGACATATTATATCCATGACTTACAAACAGAGAGAGACATATTATATCCATGACTTACAAACAGAGAGAGACATATTATATCCATGACTTACAAACAGAGAGAGGCATATTATATCCATGACTTACAAACAGAGAGAGACATATTATATCCATGACTTACACACAGAGAGAGACATATTATATCCATGACTTACACACAGAGAGACATATTATATCCATGACTTACACACAGAGAGACATATTATATCCATGACTTACAAACAGAGAGACATATTATATCCATGACTTACAAACAGAGAGAGACATATTATATCCATGACTTACAAACAGAGAGAGACATATTATATCCATGACTTACAAACAGAGAGAGACATATTATATCCATGGCTTACAAACAGAGAGAGACATATTATATCCATGACTTACAAACAGAGAGAGGCATATTATATCCATGACTTACAAACAGAGAGAGACATATTATATCCATGACTTACAAACAAGAGAGACATATTATATCCATGACTTACAAACAGAGAGAGACATATTATATCCATGACTTACAAACAGAGAGAGACATATTATATCCATGACTTACAAACAGAGAGAGACATATTATATCCATGACTTACAAACAGTGAGAGACATATTATATCCATGACTTACAAACAGAGAGAGACATATTATATCCATGACTTACAAACAGAGAGAGACATATTATATCCATGACTTACAAACAGAGAGAGGCATATTATATCCATGACTTACACACGAGAGAGACATATTATATCCATGACTTACACAGAGAGAGACATATTATATCCATGACTTACAAACAGAGAGACATATTATATCCATGACTTACAAACAGAGAGAGACATATTATATCCATGACTTACAAACAGAGAGAGACATATTATATCCATGACTTACAAACAGAGAGAGACATATTATATCCATGACTTACAAACGAGAGAGAGACATATTATATCCATGACTTACAAACAGAGAGACATATTATATCCATGACTTACAAACAGAGAGAGACATATTATATCCATGACTTACAAACAGAGAGAGACATATTATATCCATGACTTGCAAACAGAGAGAGACATATTATATCCATGACTTACATACAGAGAGAGACATATTATATCCATGACTTACAAACAGAGAGATACATATTATATCCATGACTTACAAACAGAGAGAGACATATTATATCCATGACTTACACACAGAGAGAGACATATTATATCCATGACTTACAAACAGAGAGAGGCATATTATATCCATGACTTACACACAGAGAGAGACATATTATATCCATGACTTACACACAGAGAGAGACATATTATATCCATGACTTACACAGAGAGACATATTATATCCATGACTTACAAACAGAGAGACATATTATATCCATGACTTACAAACAGAGAGAGACATATTATATCCATGACTTACAAACAGAGAGAGACATATTATATCCATGACTTACAAACAGAGAGAGACATATTATATCCATGGCTTACAAACAGAGAGAGACATATTATATCCATGACTTACAAACAGAGAGAGGCATATTATATCCATGACTTACAAACAGAGAGAGAGACATATTATATCCATGACTTACAAACAGAGAGACATATTATATCCATGACTTACAAACAGAGAGAGACATATTATATCCATGACTTACAAACAGAGAGAGACATATTATATCCATGACTTACAAACAGAGAGAGACATATTATATCCATGACTTACAAACAGAGAGATACATATTATATCCATGACTTACAAACATAGAGAGACATATTATGTCCATGACTTACAAACAGAGAGAGAAATATTATATCCATGACTTACAAACAGAGAAAAACATATTATATCCATGACTTACAAACAGAGAGAGGCATATTATATCCATGACTTACAAACAGAGAGAGACATATTATATCCATTACTTACAAACAGAGAGAGACATATTATATCCATGACTTACAAACAGAGAGAGACATATTATATCCATGACTTACACACAGAGAGAGACATATTATATCCATGACTTACAAACAGAGAGAGACATATTATATCCATGACTTACAAACAGAGAGACATATTATATCCATGACTTACAAACAGAGAGAGACATATTATATCCATGACTTACAAACAGAGAGAGACATATTATATCCATGACTTACACACAGAGAGAGACATATTATATCCATGACTTACAAACAGAGAGAGGCATATTATATCCATGACTTACACACAGAGAGCGACATATTATATTCATGACTTACACACAGAGAGACATATTATATCCATGACTTACACACAGAGAGACATATTATATCCATGACTTACAAACAGAGAGACATATTATATCCATGACTTACAAACAGAGAGAGACATATTATATCCATGACTTACAAACAGAGAGAGACATATTATATCCATGACTTACAAACAGAGAGAGACATATTATATCCATGACTTACAAACAGAGAGAGACATATTATATCCATGACTTACAAACAGAGAGACATATTATATCCATGACTTACAAACAGAGAGAGACATATTATATCCATGACTTACAAACAGAGAGAGACATATTATATCCATGACTTACAAACAGAGAGAGACATATTATATCCATGACTTACAAACAGAGAGAGACATATTATATCCATGACTTACAAACAGAGAGAGACATATTATGTCCATGACTTACAAACAGAGAGAGAAATATTATATCCATGACTTACAAACAGAGAAAAACATATTATATCCATGACTTACAAACAGAGAGAGGCATATTATATCCATGACTTACAAACAGAGAGAGACATATTATATCCATGACTTACAAACAGAGAGAGACATATTATATCCATGACTTACAAACAGAGAGAGACATATTATATCCATGACTTACAAACAGTGAGAGACATATTATATCCATGACTTACAAACAGAGAGAGACATATTATATCCATGACTTACAAACAGTGAGAGACATATTATATCCATGACTTACAAACAGAGAGAGACATATTATATCCATGACTTACAAACAGAGAGAGACATATTATATCCATGACTTACAAACAGAGAGAGGCATATTATATCCATGACTTACAAACAGAGAGAGACATTTTGTCCATGACTTACAAACAGAGACCAACTGGCAGGTGACATTTTGAACCTCTCCCTGACCGAGTCTGTAATACCTACATGTTTCAAGCAGACCACCATAGTCCCTGTGCCCAAGAAAGCGAAGATAACCTGCCTAAATGGCAACCGCCCCGTAGCACTCACGTCGTTAGCCATGAAGCGCTTCGAAAGGCTGGTCATGATTCACATCAACACCATCATCCCGGAAACCCTAGACCCACTCCAATTCGTATACCACCCAACAGATCTACAGATATTGCAATCTCAATCGCACTCCACACTGCCCTTTCCCACCTGGACAAAAGGAACACCTATGTGAGAATGTTGTTCATTGACAGCTCAGTGTTCAACACCATAGTGCCCACAAAGCTCATCACTAAGCTAAGGACCCTGGGACTAAACACCTTCCTCTGCTACTGGATCATTGACTTCCTGACGGGCCGTCCCCAGGTGGTAAGGGTAGGCAACAACACATCTGCCACGCTGATACTCAACACGGGGGCCACTCAGGGGGGGTGTGCTGAGTCCCCTCCTGTACTCCCCTGTTCACCCACGACTGCGTGGCCAAGCACGATTCCAACACCATCATTAAGTTTGCTGACGACACAACGATGGTAGGCCTGATCACCGACAACGTTGAGACAGCCTATAGGGAGGAGGTCAGAGACGAGGCAGTGTGGCGCCAGGACAACAACCTCGCCCTCAATGTGAGCAAGACAAATGAGATGATCGTGGACTACAGGAAAAGGAGGGCCGAACACGCCCCCATTAACATCGACAGGGCTGTAGTGGAGCCGAGTCGCGAGTTTCAAGTTACTTGGTGTCCACATCTCCAACAAACTATCATGGTCCAAACACACCAAGACAGTCGTGAAGAGGGCCCGAGCAACGCCTTTTCCCCCTCAGGAGAATGAAAAGATTTGGCATGGGTCCCCAGATCATAAAAAAGTTATACAGCTGCACCATCGAGAGCATCCTGACCAGTTGCATCACCGCCTGGTATTTCAACTGCTCGGCATCCAACCATAAGGCGCTACAGAGGGTAGTGCGTACGGCCCAGTCCATCACTGGGGCCAAGCTTCCCTGCCATCCAGGACCTATATACTAGGCAGTGTCAGAGGAAGGCCCAAAAAATTGTCAAAGACGCCAGTCACCCAAGTCATAGACTGTTCTCTGTGCTACCACACGGCACGCGGTACCGGAGCGCCAAGTCTAGATCCAAAATGCTCTTTAACAGCTTCTACCCCTGTCACAAGAATTTTGTTATCTCAATGGTTGAAGTCAACTACTTCTCAAGCTTTGAATAAGGCTCTAGTTAATAATGAATTAAACAAAGTCCCATTTCTGCATTAGATCAGTATTTTATTCATGAGAGCTCTGAAAATCATACAATGCACAATGTTTTTTATACCTCTACTACGCCCCTAAGTGGGCCAATGAGAAAAGCTCCTAGCCCATATTTAGACAACTATCATATGTCTCTGTTAGCTGCACAGCAACCTATTGTTTCTTCCTGGATCTATTTCACACTCCAGCTGTGTTCGTGTGGTTGCTTTTCTGGTTCCTCCAGTATCAGGTCACACATACACAGACTTCCTTTACTGGTTTCACAAGACACAAATACTCTGTTGCTGGGCAAATATGCATCTTATACAAGCACATATGATTAACTCCCTAAGCTCTCTCACTGTCCTCACCCTAGGTGGGGACATGTTTTTCAGTGTCTAGTTTCACATCCTGTTTTCTGTTGTTGGTTTCACAGTTGCACTCTGCTTGCATAGATATAAAAATGAGTCAATGAGTTGTACTTCTAACTAAGCTAAACACATTATCAGATGATTGTCTTATGATTATATCACATTTCTACAGTTTCAGGGTGGAATACTTTAGTCATTACCTTAAACATACAAATAATTCTATCAACCCCCAAGCGATAAGACTGCTGAACAATTGATAAAATGGCCACCCGGACTATTTGCTTTGACCCCCCCTCTTTGTTTTACACTGCTGCTCGCTGTTTATTATTACATTTACATCATTTAGCAGACGCTCTTATCCAGAGCCACTTACAGTTAGTGAGTGCATACATTTATTTCTATACTGGAATCCAACCCACAACCCTGGCGTTGCAAATGCCATGCTCTACCAACTGAGCTACATCCCTGCCGGCCATTCCCTCCCCTACCCTGGACGACGCTGGGCCAATTGTGCGCCACCCCATGGGTCTCCCGGTCGCTGCCGGCTACGACAGAGCCTGGATTCGAACCAGGATCTCTAGTGGCACAGCTAGCACTACGGTGCAGTGCATTAGACCACTGCGCCACTATTCATAGTCACTGTACCCCTACCTACATGTACAAATTACCTCGACTAACCTGTAGCCCCGCACATTGACTCAGTACCGGTAACCCCTGTATATAGCCTCGTTATTGTTATTTTATTGTGTTACTTTTAAATATTTTGTCATTTTTTTACTTTAGTTTGTGTAGTAAATATTTTTCTTAACTCTATTTTCTTAAAACTGCATTGTTGGTTAAGGGCTTGTAAGTAAGTATTTCATGGTAAGGTCTACACCTATTGTATTCGGCGCATGTGACAAATAAATTTTTATTTGATTTAATATCCATGACTTACAGAGAGATAAATATTATATCCATGACTTACAAACAGAGTAGCCTCGTACGAGCCGTCCTGATCTCTTGAGCTTACATTCTGTTAAGTTAAATGTATCAGTGAGATCAGGATGGTTCCTACGAGGCTACAAACAGAGTATCCTAGAGGCCTTAATGATGAACTCCTGTTAGGTTTCTTCCTGTGATCAACAGAGAGTCCTAGAGGCCTTAATGATGAACTCCTGTTAGGTTTCTTCCTGTGATCAACAGAGAGTCCTAGAGGCCTTAATGATGAACTCCTGTTAGGTTTCTTCCTGTGATCAACAGAGAGTCCTAGAGGCCTTAATGATGAACTCCTGTTAGGTTTCTTCCTGTGATCAACAGGTACTCTTTTCTTTGTTTATTATCTTTTTCTTGTAGAAAAATGTTAATAATGATTGTAAATAATGAATGTAAATAATGATTGATTGTAAAGAATTAAACAAATGTGAAGTCATCTATCAATATCCAAACACTGAGGAAGGCCACCTCCATTTGTTTTGACCTCTGCTGCTAAAAAAGAAGACATTAAACCTGAAAGAATATTTCAGTTAGTGGGTTTTTCATTTCTTCCAATCTGGTTTTAGACCTGGACATATTTTTCAGTGGCTACACTAGATGAGGTGCTATATTGTTTACCAGGGGTGTCAAACTCATTCCATGGAGGGCCTTGGATCTGCAGGTTTTTGGTTTTTCCTTAAAACCTAGACAACCAGGTTTGGGAGTTCCTTACTAATTAGTGATCTTAATTGATCAATCAAATACAAGGGAGGCGCCATGGAATGAGTTTGACACCTGTGGTTTAGACCACAAATATCATTGCGCTACTTTATTTATTGACCTGTAGAAGGCATTTGATACAGTTGATCATTTCTTACTTTTTCTAAGGTTGTCTGAAATAAGCCTAGATCAGGCATCTTGCAATTGGCTCAAGAACTATCTAACGGACACAATGTGTGCTTGCTCAATGACATTATCAAATCTAGATTCATCATTAATACGAAAGGTGTTGTAGTGTCGAGTAAACGTTGCTAATTATGCTGTGTGACAAGGAGAACCCGCTGACACTGTATTTTTATCATAAGGTTTATTCATAACAAAGGGTTACAGCGTCGATTTACAGATACCTGCAGATACCCGGAGAATAATCGCCCCATCTCTAATATGATTATTCTGCTTCTCCTCTGTCCTAACTGTGGTATATATCCTATGTAATCTGATATGGGTGTTCCCCTACAGAACAATCACCTATCTCCACACAACAGACTTCCTCTGTTCTATGGTGTTCCTCTAAAACTGAATAAACATCCTCTCAGGTTCCACTTGAAAACATTAGCAAAGTCATAATTCTTCATACACTACAGTGTGCTGCAGGCAATGTTCCCTCTAAACTGCGCCTAGTCGGCTCGGGATTCAAACCAGCGACCTTTCAGTTACTGGCCCAACACTCTTAACCGCTAGGCTACCTGCCGCTCCTATATAGATCAACGTATTTTCTGTGATCGAATCGATATTATATCAGCCCCTTTTCAATGCAACAAACCAAAACATATATAACTTTGCAAGATTGAGTCTGTGATGTTGTTGTAGGCAGAGCCAGTCCGAACAGAGTAGAATTATATTGGCGGGAGTAGCCCAGGAGCGGTCTTTCAATCACCCGCGAGTGAATGCGCAGTTCAGATCAGACCGCAGAGCCGCGCGTCTGCACATTTGTTGATATTCTTTGCTAGTTAGCGAGTTATTAGCCCAGTTATACATAAGTATAGGTCAGCAATGGGGAATTACTGCTTCCTACAAGAGAACAAAACGTGTAGGCTACATTTCAAGCTGTCTTTGAAAAGCCAGTCAGATAAAAAATTTTTGTCTTAATTAAAGAGGCAGTGTTGTATTTTGAGACAGGTTTGAATATGCAAATAAGCCAATAAGCAGAGGGGTAGCCTACATTGTCTAATTCTCTGTATGGTAATAATAATTAATATTATTTTGTAAAGTGGTTTCTTCCATCATACAACACAATACAATTTACAGTCACCTATTTGGCAGATGGTTTTACAAACCAAGTAAAAAAAATCAAGAATTCATGTCAAGCCCTTCATAATGTAAAAACGTGTTTTAAAGTATCCTGCAATGTAGGCCTGCATTGAACACCACATATAGGCTACTGTAGGCTATATCATAGAAATAAAAAGCTATCTAAAACTGTAAGAGTACAGCCTCAGTATTCACTGGAAACGCTCGCGGGAAGTTGCGCAAAAGTCTCACAGCCTTCAAGTTTCCGCTCATAAGACCTACAATTTGCTCAGTTGCCAAAAAAACTAGGTATAGAAATAAATCCTGCTTCACGTTGGAAAGTAGAAGGAAGATTGTTCAAGCAACGCTTCTCCCAGTGCTTAATTATGGTGACGTAATCTACATGCAGTGTCTCTACACATCACCATTGGGACAATCCAATTTCCTAGTCCCCATTATTTTCTATAATGCATATGAATAGATTTTTTCAGTATAAAGGACTTAGACAGGTTTTCTTCTTATGTAACAATTAAATAAAACAACAAATATATTATTTGTATTTTTTTTCAATTTTTAAGTGTTTCCACTTACTATTGGGGTGTGGAATTAGAGAGGAAGCTTGTGTTACCTTTCTCACACCACTACTACAGTATTCATTTCAACAGACCCTTTCCATCCCCCATTGTTAGAGTTCAATATATGCCCAGGACTATATTGAGGTTCAGGCTGTTGTAATGTACCATTGATTATGTAAATAGTATTGTAGAACTCCGGTATTGATGGTCCATTTGAGGGTGAGTCATTGATATGAATATTCAGAGTGAAAGAGCTGAGAATTCATGTGATGGCCCACATCTAACACAATATTTCCTGTTGTGTTAGTAAGCACCACAGCATTTTAGGCAGCAATTGTTCAAATCTGTCCAGAGTTTACAAATTAACAGTGAGTACAAACCCAGCCTGCCTCTCTCCTTCCACACTGAGTCCAAACCTACAGTCACTGGGTCCTGATTGTGACAGTGGAGCCCAGTTTGCATCGCAATATCCAGAGATGGCATCAGTGAAGCTGGAAGACTGCAGTCAAACACTGGAGCTGAATGTCAACATTAAAGATGAAGAAGAGGAGGAGAAGATTGGGAAATCTGTTTCTCATGGTAAGAGCAGGTTCATTAGTGATCATATATATAGTACACCTCACCTGCTACTCATGAAAATACTTCAATGTATGTATTAACAAAGTCTGATAGTGGAAGACTAAAGGTAAATAGATTTAATGACATTGTAAAATTAACTATTCACTTAAAAAAAAAAAAAAAAATTCAGGGGATCTAGGGTTATGTGCCTTGCTCAAGGGCACATTGACAGATTTTTCACCTAGTCTGCTCTGGGATTCGAACTAGCAACCTTTCAGTTACCTTCTGCCCAAGGTGTGAAGCCTAAGTTACAAGTCAATACTGACATTAACAAAACATTAAGTATCTAAACATGATCAGACAGGAAGAGAAAGACAAAGAATCCATAGCTTGTGTCGTGGCCCATAGATCATGGGATAGAGAGAATCCATAGCTTGTGTCATGGCCCATAGCTCATGGGAGAGGGGTAGAGAGAAAGACTGAGTGTATTAAACATTAGGATCACCTGCTTCTTTCCCTGCCATAGACTGACCAGGTGAAAGCTATGATCCCTTATCGATGTCTCTTGTTAAATCCACTTCAGTGTAGATGAAGGGGAGGAGACGGTTTAAAGAAGGATTTTTTGTGTATGTGTTTCATTCAGAGGGTGAATGGGCAAAACAAAATATTTAAGTGCCTTTGAACAGGGTATGGTAGTAGGTACCAGACGCACCGGTTTGAGTGTGTCAAGAACTGCAATGCAGTTTCCCGCAGTTTCAACAGTTTCCCGTGGATATCAAGAATGGTCCACCACCAAAAGGACATCCAGCCAACTTGACACAACTATGGAAAGCATTGGAGTCAACATGGGCCAGCATCCCTGTGTAAGGCTTTAGACACCTTGTAGAGTCCATGCCCTGACAAAGTTAGGCTTTACTGAGGGCAGAAGGGGGTGCAACTCAATATTAGGAAGGTGTTCCTAATGTTTGTACACTCAGTATATATCTCACCACAGCAGGTCAAGAACAAAAGAGAAAGACACATTGAAGCTAAGACCCTTTTAGAACCATTTGACCATGTTTGGATTGAAAATCGGAGTTGTTGATCAATAGCATTACTGTTGAGTTAACTTCCAATCAGATATCAGACCTACAGTATGTTATCACAACAGGAGCTCAGAGGTGTGACATAATGGGGGATGGTGAGATAATGCATCATTCAGAATGGGGGATGGTGAGATAATGCATCATTCAGAATGGGGGATGGTGAGATAATGCATCATTCAGAATGGGGGATGGTGAGATAATGCATCATTCAGAATGGGGGGATGTGGGGAGCAACACAGAGAAGGCTGAATTCCTGAGAAGACAGTAAAACCTTTGGGTTGATAAAAGAGAAGTCTGGGGTTGGGCCCGCCACTATAGTACTATCTACATCTAGGAGTTATCTCCAAAAGTAAGACCTCCATAAGTTCATTCTGTCATTCTGACACACCTGAAGAACTCAACACAACAAAGCTTGTTTTATCGTTGTGCATGAAAAGTTGAACTGTTTCAATGATAAGATGTTCTTTCATTCTACTGAGACTTGCATGGATGACACCAGTATTGTCAGCATTTGTTTTATTAACTGGGCTATCTGGAGTGATCAGAGAGTAGACTAAAGAAGTGAAGTAGACATACTGCCAGTGTTTTGAAGTTCTATGAAATGAGTCTGTGTAGTTGCCAAGGTTGGTGTCAATTCCATTTAAATTCCAGTCAATTCAGGAAGTACACTGTCATTCTAATTCCAATTCTCTTCAATGTTTTTCAATCAGGAAAATTGGTTTACTGGAAACACCTTTCCTCTTTTGACCTCACCCTTTCCCAGTCCCCTCCCACTGCTTGACCCCATCTTCACTAGAGGCTGTTCTCCTACTAATCTCACTGCAACCCCCCTCCAAGTCTCTGACCCCTACTTTGTTTCCTTTTCTCTCATCTCTCCTCCAACCTACCATCTTTACGACCCTACTCTACTCCCTTTCTGCACCCTAGAAAATGTAATTGATACGATTGTGATGCGTTGTTGTCTCACCCAGCTATCTTAAGATGAATGCACTATTGTAAGTCACTCTGGATAAGAATGTCTGCTGAATTAGTCAAATTTAAAAATGTGAATTGATATGGAATTGACCCCAACCCTGATGGTTACTAACCCTTGTGATAGTGAGTGGAGGATGATATGGCTCGTAACACTTTAGAATAGTTTTATTCCCCTGTATTGTGCAGCATACTTATATTAAGTCATTTGTTACCCAGTACAGCCAGAAGAGGACTGGCCACTGCTCAGAGCCTGGTTCCTCTCTAGGTTTCTTCCTAGGTTCCTTCCTTCTAGGGAGTTTTTCCTAGCCACTGTGCTTCTGCATTGCTTGCTCTTTGGGGTTGTAGTCTCGGTACCTGCACCCTCAGCGGAGTCAACAAACACCGGAAGCATCCGTGTTTCAGGGAAAAGGCAGAGAGGAAGGCAAAGCCTGAAAACTGGAAGCTTCTGGTTTCTGTGGACCTGGTTTAGGCGTTTCTTTTACGCCTGATGTGTTAGGTTAGGGTATCTGTAAAGCACTCTGTGACAACTGCTGATGTAAAAAGGGCTTTATAAAATAAATGTGATTGATGTAAATCACACCAACTGACTGGTTCTTCTGATGTTGTTCACACATGAGACCATGTTGAGACATTCTTTACATCCAGAGAACAACAGCAGGAAGATCACAGAGCTAAGAGGTCTCACCACTGCCCACATTGTGAGGAGATTTTCCCAATTCTATCAAAGCTAAAAATACACCTAAAAATACACACAGGAGATAATCTATTTCCCTGCTCTGATTGTGGGAAGAGCTGTAAAATATCAAGGGATCTGGTACTCCTGCTCTGACTGTTGGAAGAGTTTCTCTCAACATGGCCACATAAATGTGAGAATCCTCATCAGTTGTCTGACTAGCTAAGATTAAAATCATTCCATCACTTAATTCTCAAGAAATCGTAGCACACTCTATTGTAATCCTATTGTTTCTCACTGTGAGAGAACTGTTTTAGAGGAAAGGAACTGTTATAGAATGTTAGCCTTTCTTTACTTTTCTTTACAGTGTTCACCTGGTCAGTTTTGGTGTGATTTGTTAGCTTCTATTGTAAAGATATTGAGATTACCTTGGATTTGCCCTTATGGTTGAATATCCTCTGTGAGGCTGGTTGACTGGGTGGTACTGATTTCCTCTGCAGTTTTCTATGGGAATGAGCTAGTAGACACAACATGTATCAGACAGAGATGGTGTGATGATCAGTTTTCACCATTAGTTTGGGTGGATACATTTTGTTTATTAAATTGTATTTTAAAACTAGATGAGTTATTTTAGTCATTAAAGCTTAATTCAAGCCTGTTTAATTTATCTGCCAATGAAAAATAGTATGTATATGAATTTGTACTAGTCAAGCTCTTCTCTTTTGTGTAATGACTTACCAAAAAACTATGTTTCAAGTGACATATTTACTGTTGTTCTGAAGCTGAACAAGACAGGACGTTTAAATGAGCATCACAAAGCTAAATCTGACCTATTCACTTACATGTTTTGTCAGCATAAGCAGCTGTGAGACATGCTAGAGTACTGTAACATTACTGATCTACTGAATCATTGTAGTTGTTGGGGTTATCTTTACAGTAAATATAATGGTGGTGGATAAGCCTTCAATGCAAGCTGCAGGGGTTGCCTTACAACAAGATGATCCTGACATTTTAAAGGTTAAAAAGGTGGACTTTGTGGCCTTTATTGCAATGGTGATTAGCGGCACTGCCAAGGTGGAGAAAAGATCTAGGAAGATATAAATCATTGTGGTTGCGGCAGAACGGTTCCTGGGGCTGAAAGATTTTGCGGCAAAAGAGTTACATGGAATATTGTCAAAAGCCGTACCAGCATCTCAGGTCCTAGAGACTGAGAAGGGAGATGTGGAGATTTAAAGGAAGGAAGAAATTGGACTTTTGTTTGTTTTGGCAATGTACTTTTTTTATTAGGGTGGAGTAAGTAAGTATCACTATTAAGTATGGATGTATTTTTTATTTAATTTATTTTGTGGTTTCAAACCGTCCAGCTGGTGGCGGCAATGCAACTTTTGGATGTAGTCTGCCATAACACCCACAGAAGAAGAAGATGTCGCCGTTGCTCTGTGGTAGTTGGAAACAGGAACTTCCGGGGAGGCGCGCAACATTCTTCAGAACAAAGCAAACCACATGACTGTGCTTTCCGTTTCTCTTTATTACTACAGGTATGTAATAGCACTTTTAAACTGCCTAATATCGAAATAACGTCATAACATGTTAGATAACAAATCAGTCAAGGTATTATCACGTTTGGGAAAGGTTTTGTGTAATGTTTGTGTCAGTCTGAGTGATTGAAGAACGTGATAAAAAATATTTTACAAGCACACGGCGCCGGGTCCATTACACGTTTTCATTTGTGAGGCTTTCCAGGTTCGTATATAGGTCAGTGCGTTTCGCCTGGGCATGTTCAGTACAAAAACGTTTTGGAAAGTTGCAGATAGAAATACCCTGAATAGAAGTGACATGATTCATTAGAATCAGAGGCATGTTTGTTCTACATAATACATTTGTATCTGAATGTGGCCAACGTCTCCGTCCTCCTGCTGGACGCAGCCCTGGTACCCGCTTGTCCCTATGTATGTGAAGCTAGTCATAATAATGATTAGCCACAATAGTGGAATTTGCGGTTCGCCCTCAAAATAAAAGGCCCTCATTGAAAGTGATGCAAACTGATACAAAATATTGGAATCATGTCAAACGTTGTTACTTAATTTAAAATGAATTACAAAAACTAATTATTTTGAAAATAACCAGGGGGGAAAACGGTTGAAATCCCACTGTGGAGGTATTAGACCACATAATTGCATTGGGGGCGTTCATATATGCACTTATGAAACGGGTTGGATTGTGCACCCATGGAACGGGTGACACCCACAGAAAACAATTCTCAAGAGTTTATACAAATATTAGCGTCTTAGCTCTTATTGCAGGACTTTGACTGTGAAAAATCACCTTCCCAGTCAGTCTATTGCAGGGGTACTCCAGTACTATTTGAGAAGGTCCGGTCAAACAAATTCCCTAGGGATGGATATTGTCATTTATTGGCGTAGTAACAAACCCCCAACTTGCGACCCCAAACTGTTCACAACCCTCTTGTTGGCGGAGAGAACATTTAGCAGTTTTAAAGCTAATATCCGCAATTCTACACATTTTACGACAGGGCTGAGATTTTTTGTTGTTGCTGTTTTTAAGCAATTCTACATGTTTCCATGTATTATGTGTGTTTATATGATACCAGGGTTGAAGCCCAACCAAAACAGTATTATTATATAATTTTTTTGTGACCCGTGGTCCATATCGACCCCGTTCTTGGTCCTTACTGCGTTACGCCAGTTGAGTATGCTGTTTCTTTTGTTTGTATTGGACATTCATATTGCACTGTACAGCCCTACCTATGTATTGTTCAGCCTACTCAGTGACACCCACAGAACACAACTATGTAGACTTTACACAAATATTAGCGTCTTCACTCTATTGCAGGACTCTGAAACCACTGTTGTCCGGGAGTTTAACCCTGTCAGCTAAATTGTCATGATAATCAGTGGTTTCAAGTTTGTCTCTGTACATTTTTGACTAGATGATCATAGCAAAAAATTAAATACTTCTGCATTTCCTGCTGTGCAAATGCATTGATTCTCATTGCAAATAGGCTCAGGATAACTCCTGATAAAGTTGGGTAGCTGATAGGCCTTTTCAGAGCTTAAATAGACAAAATTATTAGTCACAGGGCTCCCGAGTGGCGCAGCGGTCTAAGACACTGCATCTGTCACTACAGATTCCAGGCTGTATACACTGTCCCTGTGATTGGGAGTCGCATAGGGCGGTGCAAAATTTGCCCAGCGTTGTCCGGGTTTGGCCGGGTAAGCCATTATTGTAAATAAGAATTTGTTCGTAACTGACTTGGCCCAAACATTAGACCGGACCAAATCTGAAACAATCACTCAGACATCATTAGGCAGGTTTCCATTGACCCAGGTGCATTCGACAAAAGCAATGTTGCAACAAAAAAAAATCTTTGCACCGTGTGTAATGGAAACGGCAGATATAGGAGGAACATTTTTAATCGTTGGACGGGTGGGTTTTTCTTTTGTCAAAGTTACTTTATTCTGACAAGTGAGGATTGAAACATTGTTTTTTAAATAAATGATGATTGCCAAACCATTTTGACGGTACAGGGTGAGTCATTACGTCCAGCTGTTTTTATCGACACAAGATAGTTACATGGAAACACAGCCTAGATGGCAATTGTCGTATCTATTTTCTATGCAAACCTTTTCTAAATGTCCAGAAAAAAATCTATGGACAAGTTATTGGAAACATAGCTACAGTTTCACAAGATTGGAAAGTACAGTACAGCAGAGTACAGGAAATAGAAGTTTAGTTCAGTACAGTACAACAGTACTGAGTATAGTACAGTATAACATACTGTATTGTATTCTACTTTACTCTAATGTACTCTGTTATGGCTGGGCTATATGGACTAAATCATACAGCTGTATCTTGAGTTTTTTCAAACGTATGGGTGATTCAAGATTTCTCAATTTTGTTTTTCTCTAAGTGTTGTACAATTAAAGGTCAAATACACTGCATTTCAAACAGTCAGCTATAATCTAATGAATTCAGGGCTTGTGAAGTTAAACCTAGGCTAAATATAAGCCATCCACAACCAATAAGACCCACTAATTATTGTATTATTTTTATAAAAAATAGTTTAACCTGCTTATATTGGCATTAATCACTGATCTGGCTTTCAAGTTGGTCTATGAAAATGCATTTTTTTGTTACAAATTGACAAACTTATTGTAGAAGGCATTTGGCTATAGAAAATTAACACAGGTCTCATCAACAATTTCTCAAGTGCTAGTGATTAACCAGCTAACTTTGTTTCAGGTTTAGCCAACTTGGATCTGTCTGCTAACAAGGTTGAACCGTTTAGCTGTTATGAACACACCATTCTGTCTGTCTCCAACTGTTTGAAAAGCATGTTAGCCTGTCCACTTTGTTCAGATGTTGAAATCAAGTGGCCTACCTTATTTCTCAGAATGAGAACGAGTTGCCAATTTCTTACAGTGGATTCAGAAGTATTCAGACCCCTCCCCCTTTTTCCATATATTCAGACACATTCAGTTGTTTCTGTCTTTATCTATAAATGTTATTATGGTGTGAACAGGAAATACAATTGGTTTTTGATTGAAATAATACAGTGAAGACGGTTATTCAGGAAAATATTACATAGTGCTGCCTAAAACAAACTGCAACCTTGTACTAAATGGTTTTTCAGTCATTTATGTGAATTTCTGAAATCTACTATAGGTTAAGTGCACTTATGTTGTTTAATTTAAAGTGTGCAATTTGTGTCTAATGTGAAATTAATAAATGGTTTGTTGTCAATGCTTAGCTACCTGATCTAATATATTTTTAGACAATAAAGAAAGTGCCAGAACTGTCAAGACAATAACTTTTTGTCTGTTTCTCATTACCACAGGACGACTAGAATTAAATCTGAGGCCGGTAACATCAACAGTGAGGACAAACCCAGCCTGCCTCTCTCCTTCCAAACTGAGTCCAAACCTACAGTCACTGGGTCCTGATTGCGACAGTGGAGCCCAGTTTGACTAGCAGGATCCAGAGATGGCATCAGTGAAGCTGGAAGACTGCAGTCAAACACTGGAGCTGAATGTCAACATTAAAGATGAAGAAGAGGAAGAGAAGATTGGGGAATCTGTTTCTCATGGTAAGAGCAGGTTCTATCTAACTATAAGTTATCTTTTTTTTTTGTCAAGCAGTGGCAAATATACAGCACCAGTCAAAAGTTTGGACACACCTACTCATTCAAGGGTTTTTCTTAATTCTTTACTATTTTCTACATTGTAGAATAATAGTGAAGACATCTAAACTATAAAATAACACATATGGAATCATGTAGTAACCAAAAAAGTGTTAAACAAATCAAAATATATTTGAGATTTTAGATTCTTCAAAGTAGCCACCCTTTGCCTTGATGACAGATTTGCACACTCTTGGCATTCTCTCAACCAGCTTCACCTGGAATGCTTTTCCAACAGTCTTGAAGAAGTTCACACACATGCTGAGCACTTGTTGGCTGCTTTTCCTTCACTCTGCGGTCCAACTCATCCCAAACCATCTCAATTGGGTTGAGGTCGGTTGATTGTGGAGGCCAGGTCATCTGATGCAGCACTCCATCACTCTCCTTCTTGGTCAAATAGCCCTTACACAGTCTGGAGGTGTGTTGGGTCATTGTCCTGTTGAAAAACAAATAATCCCACTAAGCACAAACCAGATGGGATGGTGTATCGCTGCAGAATGATGTGGAGCCATGCTGGTTAAGTGTGCCTTGAATTCTAAATAAATCACCAGCAAAGCACCATCACACCTCCTCCTCCATGCTTCACGGTGGGAAGCACATGTAGAGATCATCCGTTCACCTACTCTGTGTGTCACAAAGACAATGCGGTTGGAACCAAAAATCTCAAATTTGGACACATCAGACCAAAGGACAGATTTCCACCGGTCTAATGTCCATTGCTCATGTTTTTTGGCCCAAGCAAGTCTCTTCTTCATGTTGGTGTCCTTTAGTAGTGGTTTCTTGCAGCAATTCGACCATGAAGGCCTGATTCACGCAGTCTCCTCTGAACAGTTGATGTTGAGATGTGTCTGTTACTTGAACTATGTGAAGCATTTATTTGGGCTGCAATTTCTGAGGCTGGTAACTCTAATGAACTTATCCTCTGCAGCAGAGGTAACTCTGGGTCTTCCTTTCCAGTGGCGGTCCTCATGAGAGCCAGTTTCATCATAACGCTTTATGGTTTTTGCGACTGCATTGAAGAATCTTAAAGTAATGATGGACTGTTGTTTCTCTTTGCTTATTTGAGCTGTTCTTGCAATAATATGGAATTGGTCTTTTACCAAATAGGGCTATCTTCTCTATACCACCCCTACCTTGTCACAACACAACTGATTGGCTCAAGCGCATTAAGACATTCCACAAATTAACTTTTAACAAGGCACACCTGTTGATTGAAATGCCAAGAGTGTGCAAAGCTGTCATCAAGGCAAAGGTTGCCTACTTTGAAGAATCTCAAATATAAAATATATTTTGATTAGTTTAACAATGTTTGGTTACTACATGATTCCATATGTGTTATTTCATAGTTGTTATCCTATGTAGAAAATAGTAAAAATAAAGAACCCCTGGAATGAGTAGGTGTAAATGCTGGTTATGTGAATTTGGAATATAGGTTAAAGTACCGGCACCTCAAATATCTAGTGCTTGAGCTCCTGTTCCTCTTATAGAATGTTAGCTCAACAGTATTGTGGAGCTCCTGCACCTAAATATAAACAGTACCGCAAATGAGTATTAGCACCTATTTCAGTCCAAGTCAAGCACTGAATTAGATGATTTAACAAGAAGAAAGAGAATATATTTTTAGAGAACAAAGAAAGTGCCAGAACTGTCAAGACAACAACTTTTTGTGTCTGTTTCTCATTACCACAGGACGACTAGAATTAAATCTGAGGCCTGTAACATCAATAGTGAGGACAAACCCAGCCTGCCTCTCTCCTTCCAAACTGAGTCCAAACCTACAGTCACTGGGTCCTGATTGCGACAGTGGAGCCCAGTTTGCTAAGCAGGATCCAGAGATGGCATCAGTGAAGCTGGAAGACTGCAGTCAAACACTGGAGCTGAATGTCAACATTAAAGATAGGGAGAAGATTGGGAAATCTGTTTCTCATGGTAAGAGAAGGTTCTATCTAATTAAGTTTGTTGGACATGATTTGGAAAGGCACACACCTGTCTATATACAGTGCATTCAGAAAGTATTCAGACCCCTGGACTTTTTAGATATTTTGTTACGTTACAGCCCTTATTGTAAAATTGATGAAATTGTTTTTTTCCTCATCAATCTACTCACATTACCCCATAATGACAAAGCAAAAACAGGTTTTTATCAATTGTTGCAAAAACAACAACTGAACGATCACATTTACAAAAATGACTTTCTACTCTGTGAGAGGGAAGTGTCTAAACCATAGGAGCGAAAAGTAGTCTACATGAGAATATGATTTAAATGTTGACGAATAACATGAATACTCCCTTTTACTCGGGTTCTGAGTCCTCCAACGTTCACATAGATTTAAGTCCTTAATGAAATGCTGTAATTTCTTTCTACTCTGCGAGTGGGAAGTGTATAAACCAGAGGAGCAATCTAGATGAGGATCAAGAGTGCAATTAAAGTCCCCTGCCATTAGGACTTTAACAGGAATGGAGGCTATCAATAGAAATACATTCTCAAAGAATTTGGGATTATCATCATTAGGACCATAAACATTAACCAGATTAATATGCTCATTCAAAAGAGTTTCCTGTATCAAAATGTATCTACCAGCTGTATCAGTTATAATAGTATCCACTTGAAACGGAACAGATTAGTGAATTAAAACCATAACACCATGAGAATGAGAGGAGAAACAGGATGCTATTACTGGCCCTTGCCATCTCCTGCATACTTTAAGTAGCTCATCCTTCAACAAGTGAGTTTATTGTAGGAACACAATGGATGAATGAAGTTGTTTAAGCCTAGTAATAACCTGTTTTAAGCTTGGATAGTTTACAAACTCCACAGACATTCCACAAAGTACATTTAAGTTTTGCATTTGAAGTCATTTAACCAAAGATGTAAACATGGAATAAGCTATAGCATAAAGACATATCTAAAATATGTTTAGTAACCACAAGGACCGCAGGAATATTTTGTAGTGAGGAAAATATGTAAAGATCTGTTGGAAGAAACAAACATAAATCCGTGGTCCTCTGTAGCTCAGCCGGTAGAGCACGGCGCTTGTAACGCCAAGGTAGTGGGTTCGATCCCCGGGACCACCCATACACAAAAATGTATGCACGCATGACTGTAAGTCGCTTTGGATAAAAGCGTCTGCTAAATGGCATATTATTATTATTATTATTATAAATCTATCCTAACAACACAGGGTATTTTGCTAGTAGCCTAAATATCACAACAAAAGGCCTTTTTAGCAAGATGATATGTGAAATATCACGTAGTATTTGTTTGAAAAGTAGCAAAGAATAGCTCCACCTAAAACAGTAACGCTAGTTAGTGAAGCCTGAGACTAACGTTAACGTTACAGTATGGACCGTCCAAAATAGTGGTAGATGATCCACAACACAGGGTCTGCTGCTAGTAGCTACCAAGTAACAATATGGCCCATACGTATAGCATTAACGTAGTATACCATGATACGTTTATAAACCAGAAAAAGTATCAAAGATCAGAAATGAACAGCCTATGTGAGAAAAATATATATCATTGAATATGTGCTACGTTACCCAAAGGCCCTTTGCATGTGATGTTAGGCTTGCACCTGCGTGTCAAACATTTTAGTCCAAGGATATGATCGAAAGGCCTCCATCATTCTTAAATGGAAAAAGTGTGGAACCACCAATCATTTTTCTAGAGCTGGCAGCCCAGACAAACTAAGCAATCGGGGAAAAGGGCCTTGGTCAGGGAGGTCATCAAGAAGCCAGTGGTCACTCTGACAGTGCTCCAGAGTTCTGTGGCGATACGAGAATCTTCCAGAAGGACAACCATCTCTGCAGCACCACCAATCAGGCCTTTATGGTAGAGTGGCTAGACGGAAGCCACTCCTCATGAAAAAGGCACATGACAGCCGCTGGGGAGTTGCCAAAAGACACCTAAAGGACTCTCAGACCATGAGAAACAAGATTCTCTGGTGTGATGAAGCCAAGATTGAACTCTTTGGCCTGAATGCCAAGCGTCACGTCTGTAGGAATCCTGGCACCATCCCAACGGCGAAGCATGGTGGTGGCAGCATCATGCTGTGGGGATGTTTTTCAGTGGCAGGGACTGGGAGACTAGTCAGGATCGAGGGAAAGATGAACGGAGCAAAGTACAGAGAGAACTGAAATAGCTGTGCTGCGACACTACCCATCTTACCTGACAAGCTTGAGAGGATCTGCAGAGAAACTCCCCAAATACAGGTATGCCAAGCTTGTAGCGTCATACCCAAGAAGACTTGAGGCTGTAATCACTGCCAAAGGAGCTTCAACAAAGTACTGAGTAAAGTCTGATTACAGTTTTTTTATTATTATTATTTTTGGGAAAATGGTGTCATAACACGTAGCGGTTTAACAGGGAAATGGTTCCAATCATTTTTCCTTTTTATTCATTTTAGAAACACTTAAAATAAGGGCTGCGTTTTGTGTAGGCTTACCCTGGCGTGACTTTTAGCAATATTCGGCTCTATTTCCTCTCAGATTATAAAACTCTAATTATCATCAAAGTAGACATCATGCAAAACAACAAATCACTGCAAGCTCCTGCACGTCATCTCTAGCTGTAACCTTTGATAACAGGTATTGTGTCAATTTAAAACTAATTAACTGTGGTGGCAGGTGCAGTGAATGACCGCTGAGAAGGAGCTGAGTGTAGAGGGAAGCAGTGTGGCGAGGGAGGTTATAGTCTAGTGTATAAAGAGGGATACGTCCTCCAGTAGCTCAGAGATGGAACCTGGCGAGAGTGAGGATGAATTACCTGCGGTGAGGAACTCAGAGTTCGGGCCTCGTTCCAAGGATGATAAGGATGATTCTGGCCCAGTGGGAGTGAGATTTGTAGAGAGAATGGATCCATATGTGGTGTCAGGTTAGGTGGAGAAGAGGTTGGGGACTGTTGAGTTGGTGAAGGTAACTCTGAGTGGACTCGTGCTGATTTATTGTTTCTCCTCTGTCCAGAGGGAGCGGGCGCTGCGGATTACGTGATTAGAGACAGGAATTGTGACTTGAATTGCTCTCCGGAACAGGGTGGCATTGAAAGGAGTGATAACGGGGTTAGGTTTAAGTGTTGAGGATGTGCAGTTGAAATGGAAGATTCCAGGTGTCTGTGACACCCTCCGTTTGGTGAGGGACGTAGATCCGGTGTAGAGCGTGGGGAAACAGAGAATACATTATCTGTCATGCTGGATTTTGATGCATAGTCTCTGCCAGATAAGATCAAGGTAGTCAGTAGGTCAGTTATCCCGTGAGCGATTTTGTTCCGTAAATATTACAGTGTTTTAGGGGTGAAGTTTATGGGCCTGTTGCAGCAGTGTGTAGGCGTGAGATGCCTAGATGTGACAAGTGTGCAGGAGGGCATGAGATGAATAAATGTGTGGTATCGGTGGAGAAAGTTCTGTGTGTTAGTTGTGGGGGTGCTAACGGGCTGGAGATCTGAGGTGTCAGGTGAGAGAAAGGCAGATTATGGTCCTCTGTAGCTCAACTGTAGCTCAATTGGTAGAGCATGGCACTTGTAACGGTAGTTACAGAGAGTGATGGGAAGAATATGTGCTTCAGTAAGGTGGGCTTTTTTAGCATTTATAGCAATGGTTGTCAATTGTACTGCAGGAAATTGATCAAAAAGTCCCAGAAAATAGAGGCTGTGGTGGCAGCGGCAGAGAAGTACTTGGGAATGCGAGGATTTACTGCAGAACAGCTGCAGGGGGTGTTGAGTGGTAGTGGTCTGGCGTAGGACTAGATGGGGTTAAATAGTGGAATGGGATGGTGGGTTTTTGTCGTGGAAAATCGCCACGAAGGGACTCAAAGTCAAATGAGTCCCTTGTTGGAGAGGTTCCAACAAACGTAAAAGCACCATAGTACACGTCGGTCGGTAGCTCTGCCGGGGCAGTCCCGTTAGTTGTCCTATATACTGCTTACACAGACAAGTTATATTTGCATGATTTTAGCTTTATTCATAATTAATTAATTGTTAACATTTGGTTCCTGCATGTGACCGACCAATACCTCACAAGGCTTCTTCTCTCCAAGCTGAGACCTTGAAACTGAGATATCCCTTTTGGATCCCAGAACAATGTTCTGGGCATCAGAGACATATGAGCGGAGTGGAGCGGTGAGAATCTCAGCTCATCGCTCACGGAGCTGTTCACCCCTCCGCTCCCCCGCTCAAAGCCACATCAGGCCAGTCCGCTCATTATCGCTCAGCGCTCAACGAAGTTTGCATCGCGCTCCACTCAAATCGCCCCCTCGCTCGCTCCAAAAAAGGAGAAAAATCTGCATGTATTTCACTTTTAGCTTAAACCACAGCCTTACCTCCCAAAGAACTAAAGAGCAACGACAACATTTTCCAAATAGAAATGTTTTATTTCAAATTACAAATTAGGCCTAGCCTATGTAAGAAGGAATATACACAAAAAGTCATGTAAAATTAAACAAATCAATGGGCCTAATTATATAAATAAAAATATACAGGCTATACATCAAAGTTTTAAAAGTAAATTAACTATCAGGCCAAAATTCTGATAACTGAACTTTTACGTAGCTTGCACGTTGATAAAAATTTAAATTGGCTTATATCCATTGTCAAACTTTAAAATAAAAAAATAAAAATGAATCGCTCCTTATCTACAGTTCTTTGAGTTCACCTTCAAGAACACAAGTTTGGCCAATGTCTGAGGCTTCAGACTCATGCGGTGGTTTCTTGACAGCAGGCCAGCAGCGGAGAAAACCCTCTCTGCGCTGCAGACCCGCTTGGGATGCTGAACACAATGCGAGCTACTTTAGCTAGGCGGGGAAAAGACATGGAGTTTTCTTTCCAAAATCGAATAACATCTGCGTCCGGGTTCTGTCTCGGGGATGAGAGGTAATTTTCGACTTCACCTTTGGCGTCTCCGGTTATGCGTAGCTGCTCACTGAAGTATGACCCGAACAGGCGAGCTCTTTTGGTTCAGGCTCGGGATTCAGGTCAGCGGCGGGTGGGGTGTCTGTCTCGGGTGTGCCGCTGGGAGCGTTAATTTCTTCAGCTTCTTTTATGAGGAGGTCACGGTTCTCCCGAGTTTGTTGCATACAGACTCATCTCGGATTATCCATTCTGTCTTGAAACAGGGATCTAACACTGATGCTAAAATGAGATGTTTATCAGTATAGTATATTCCATAGCGAATTGACACGTTGTTTGCCAATGTTTCTGCAAAAGCAGGGATGCCCATTGAAAGTGCAGCGTGAGTGTCATCGGTGAGCAGGGATTTGATTTCTGTGACAGCAGGGAGGATCATCCCCAGGTTCCCCCAGCTCCTTCTGCATTTTGTCTGTGAGGTCTGCCAGTGGTGTCAGCACACTGACAAGGTGCGTCAGCTGCCGTACTTGATTCAGGGTGATAATAATAATAATATGCCATTTAGCAGACGCTTTTATCCAAAGCGACTTACAGTCATGCGTGCATACATTTTTTGTGTATGGGTGGTCCCGGGGATCGAACCCACTACCTTAGCGTACAAGCGCTGTGCTCTACCAGCTGAGCTACAGAGGACCACGTTAGCAACATTAGACTTGAGTTTGTTTTGCCATAACGGGTCTTTTTTGGAACAACCGGATGAACGACTGAATCATCCGCAGCTGACTGTTTCATCGAGTGGCGCAGGCATTTGTGGTGCGGACACCTAATTGGTCGGTTTCCTCTGTGTTCAGGGGTGCTCTTGCGTACGCTTTTCACCAGGTGCCCGACTTTTCACTAACAGCCTATTCATGTTGTCGTGCTCGTTAATGGCGTCTTTGATCGCCAGCTGAAGCATGTGAATGGGGCATCTCAGATGTAAATTTGACACAGTAAAGTACTGATTTATCATAGTTTCTACATTAGAGGTTATCACTTCCACATGGATTTGCGAGGGCGCAGGTGGTCCCTCATCCTCCTCTTCATGTTCTGCGCTGCTGCTGGCATCCGCGGTCACTTCACCCTCCGCCTCCTCTTCAGTGCCAGGGAGGAGGTTAAATGCCTTGATCATGTTGCTGGCACTGTCAGTGACGACCGAATCACACGTCGTTGCGTTCCAATATTTCAGTACACTTTCATACTTTTGGTAAATACGATCTGCGGTATGGTGCCCCTGTATGTGCTCACAGCCCAACAAAACCGTGTGCCCCCGGAACGTCCCATCAATTAAACTGGCCACGATGCCAAGGAAGCTGTGCCCTCTTCTACTGGTCCACATATCCGCTGACAGAACGAGCCCATCACCATTTTGCAGTAGGTCTTGCAGTTTGGCTTCCATCTCTTCCAGGGCATGTGGCATGAGTGTGTCCCGTACGGTGTTGTACTCAGCGGTTCATAGTCCATGTAAATCATTTTTTTAAATGCTACATCCAGCTCTCTTTTTCTCTCCCTTGTTATGGTTGGGCCTTTGTGTGCAGTGAAGAAACTTTTGAATTCCTCAACCCTTTTCTCTTGTTGCTGCTGCTGCTCCTCTTGCTCTATAAAATACAAATTCATGGACGACAAAAATTAAATGAAACGAACCATATATATTAGGCCTACTTTGAATGACAAAACGAATTTGTTTGAATATTAGGCTATATTTAATGTACACTTTTGTTACAAGTTACCCTATTCAACTTGCTAACCTTTTGCTTTCTTCCCAGCGTGTTCACGTAGCACACTTTCGTGTTTTCGAGAGATGTGTCTTTTTAGATTCCAAAATGAATCTTTACTGACTGAAACGATGTCACCACATTCTTTTTCTTGAACCACATTATCATTGTTAGTTAGTTTTATATTAATAGTACACCTGTAGGACTTCTCATTTTCCTTTTTGAAGTACTCGGTGAACTCCATTATTGAGCCGAGTTTTGACTGAAAATAGTCTACTGTTGATGACTGTGCAAGCTTCAGACTCGTGGTGTGAGCAGTGCGAAATTGGAGCGGGACATAGGGCAACGCTCCGTCCTTTTAAAAATGCCGCTCTGCGCTCTGTCCAAAATCCGCCCGCTCGCTCCCGCTCGCGCTCCCCGCTCGCTCCCGCTCCACTCTGCTCACATGCTCTGCTGGGCGTACTGCCAATTGGTCTGAGGAGGTCAGTCATCTGCACGAACCAAGAACATTTACCCTCACATTTTTTAGAGCAGGCTAATACTGCAATTTTGTATTAATTACCGTATCAATGAATTTAATGTACAGTGAGGGAAGTATTTGATCCCCTGCTGATTTTGTATGTTTGCCCACTGACAAAGACATGATCAGTCTATAATTTTTATGGTAGGTTTATTTGAACAGTGAGAGACAGAATAACAACAACAAAATCCAGAATAAACGCATGTCAAAAATGTTATAAATTGATTTGCATTTTAATGAGGGAAATAAGTATTTGACCCCCCTCAATCAGAAAGATTTCTGGCTCCCAGGTGTCTTTTATACAGGTAACGAGCTGAGATCAGGAGCACACTCTTAAAGGGAGTGCTCCTAATCTCAGCTTGTTACCTGTATAAAAGACACCTGTCCACAGAAAGCAATCAATCAATCAGATTCCAAACTCTCCACCATGGCCAAGACCAGGGACAAGATTGTAGACCTACACAAGGCTGAAATGGGCTACAAGACCATCGGCAAGCAGCTTGTTGAGAAGGTGACAACAGTTGGTGCGATTATTCGCAACTGGAAGAAACACAAAATAACTTTCAATCTCCCTCGGCCTGGGGCTCCATGCAAGATCTCACCTCGTGGAGTTGCAATGATCATGAGAATGGTGAGGAATCAGCCCAGAACTACACGGGATGATCTTGTCAATGATCTCAAGGCAGCTGGGACCATAGTCACCAAGAAAACTATTGGTAACACACTACGCCGTGAAGGACTGAAAACCTGCAGCGCCCGCAAGGTCTCCCTGCTCAAGAAAGGACATATACAGGGCTGTCTGAAGTTTGCCAATGAACATCTGAATGATTCAGAGGAGAACTGGGTGAAAGTGTTGTGGTCAGATGAGACCAAAATGGAGCTCTTTGGCATCAACTCAACTCGCCGTGTTTGGAGGAGGAGGAATGCTGCCTATGACCCCAAGAACACCATCCCCACCGTCAAACATGGAGGTGGAAACATTATGCTTTGGTGGTGTTTTTCTGCTAAGGGGACAGGACAACTTCACCGCATCAAAGGGACGATGGACGGGGCCATGTACCGTCAAATCTTGGGTGAGAACCTCCTTCCCTCAGCCAGGGCATTGAAAATGGGTTGTGGATGGGTATTCCAGCATGACAGTAACCCAAAACACACGGCCAAAGCAACAAAGGAGTGGCTCAAGAAGAAGCACATTAAGGTCCTGGAGTGGCCTAGCCAGTCTCCAGACCTTAATCCCATAGAAAATCTGTGGAGGGGAGCTGAAGGTTCGGAGTTGCCAAACGTCAGCCTCGAAACCTTAATGACTTGGAGAAGATCTGCAAAGAAGATTGGAACTAAATCCCTCCTGAGATGTGTGCAAACCTGGTGGCCAACTACAAGAAACGTCTGACCTCTGTAATTGCCAACAAGGGTTTTGCCACCAATTACTAAGTCATGTTTTGCAGAAGGGTCAAATACTTATTTCCCTCATTAAAACGCAAATCAATTAATAACATTTTTGACATGCGTTTTTCAGGATTTCTTTTTTGTTATTCTCTCTCACTGTTCAAATAAACCTACCATTAAAATTATAGACTGATCATGTCTTTGTCAGTGGGCAAACGTTCAAAATCAGCAGGGGATCAAATACTTTTTTCCCTCACTGTACATGGTTTGACACCAGTATTGCCAGCATTTGTTTTATTCACTGGGCTATCTAGAGTGATCAGAGAGTAGACTAAAGAAGTGAAGTAGACAAACTGCCAATGTTTTAAAGTTCTATTAAATGAGTATGTGTAGTTACTAACCCTTGTGATAGTGAGTGGAGGATGATATGGCTTCTTCATCTGCATTGCTTGCTCTTTGGGGTTTTTGGCTGGGATCTATAAAGCACTTTGTGACAACTTCTGATGTAAAAAGGGTTTCATAAAATACAATTGATTGACATGTATATCACACCAACTGACTGGTTCTTCTGATGTTGTTCTCACAGGAGACCATGTTGAGACATTCTCTACATCCAAAGAGCAACAGCAGGAAGATAACAGAGCTAAGAGGTCTCACCACTGCCCACATTGTGAGGAGAGTTTCTCAATTCTATCAAAGTTAAAAATACACCTACAAATACACACAGGAGAGAATCTGTATTCCTGTACTGACTGTGGGAAGAATTTCACAACATCAAAGGATCTGACAGTTCATCAGAAAGTACACACAGGAGAGAAGCCTTACTCCTGCTCGGACTGTGGGAAGAGTTTCTCTCAACTGGGCCACTTAAAAACACATGAACGTATACACACAGGAGAGAAGCCTTACTCCTGCTCTGACTGTGGGACGAAGTTTCTCTCAACCGGGCAACTTAAAACAACATGAACGTATACACACAGGAGAGAAGCCTTACTCCTGCTCTGACTGTGGGACGAGTTTCTCTCAACTGGGCAACTTAAAACAACATGAACGTATACACACAGGAGAGAAGCCTTACTCCTGCTCTGACTGTGGGTCAAGGTTCTCTCAATCTGGGCAAATTAAAAATACATGAACGTATACACACAGGAGAGAAGCCTTACTCCTGCTCTGACTGTGGGGCAAGTTTCTCTCTACCTGGGCAACTTAAAACTACATGAACGTATACACACAGGAGAGAAGCCTTACTCCTGCTCTGACTGTGGGACAAGTTTCTCTCGACTGGACAACTTAAAACAACATGAACGTATACACACAGGAGAGAAGCCTTACTCCTGCTCTGACTGTGGGAAGAGTTTCTCTCGACAGGACCCCTTAAAAATACATGAACGTATACACACAGGAGAGAAGCCTTACTCCTGCTCTGACTGTGTAAAATGCTTCTCAACATCAACTGAGCAACTTAAAAGGTCATCAGAGAACACACACAGGAGAGAAGCCTTACTCCTGCTCTGACTGTGGGAAGGGTTTCTCTCAGCAGGAAAGCTTGAAATCACACAAACGGATACACACAGGAGAGAAGCCTTACTCCTGCTCTGACTGTGGGACAAGTTTCTCTCAATTTGGCAACTTGAAAATACATGAACGTATACACACAGGAGAGAAGCTGTCTGTGAGATGAGATTCTACATATCTGGCAATTTAAAAAGACACCAACGTATACATAAGAAGTGGTAGTGGATTGGATACACTCTATTGTAATCCTATTGTTTCTCACTGTGAGAGAACTGTGCAGAGGTACGGGAAGTTGTAGAATGTTAGAATCTCTTTACTGATCAGTGTGCACCTTGTCAGTTTTGCAGATAGCTCCTACTGTAAATATAATGAGAGGTCTAGGATATAGAGGAAACCACGAGTACATGCATCCATGCCGTGTGTCAGCATTGCAGGATGGTGGTGGCTGTGTAGGGTGTGTTTTCATGGCAGACATTGGGCCCCTTGATAAAAGTGGAGCAACGTTTGAATGCCACAGGATATCTAAAAATCATTGTCAATCAGGTGCATCCCTTCATGGCAGAAGTGTATCCATCTGCAAATATATTTTTTCAGCAGGATTATGCCCCATGCCACAAGGCTTGTCCAGAAAAGGTTCCACGAACATGACAGTCAATTCAGGTTACTGCAGTGGCCTTCCGAGGCACCAGATCTCAATCCAATTGTGCATATGTTGTAGGAGTTGGAACGAGCTATTCTGAGTAGAAATACACTGCCAGACAACTTTGACACAACTGTGGGAAGCATTGCAGTCAACATGGGCCAGCATCCCTGTGGAACGCTCGACACCTTGTAGAGTCCATGCCCGACAAATTGAGGCTGTTCTGATGACAAAGACTATCAGCTGTTCAGAAATGACAGGTCCAGAGAGGGGATGCGAGGAGGGGGTGTGGCTATGTATGTGAATCACAGTATGCAGGCAAAGAGAAGAATAACTGACCTAGAGAAAGAAGAGTTTGTGTGTCTTCAGCTCCGTCCTAAACAACACCCCAGCTCAGTTTCATCTCTGGTAGTGTAGTGCTCTAACATCCACCATGGGCACATGACAAAAAACTGCACCAGAACACTGTGGATTATCTCATAATCACTGTCCATGTGATCAGGATGTCCTCTCCCCAAATGGGTCTCATCCTGTGTGGAGACTTAAATCACCTGCCCATCAAGATGCTGACAAACTCCCATCCAGACATGAAACAAGTGGCCAAAGACAAGACCACAGAGGGGACTCCATCCTAGATCTGATCAACACAACCCACTGTACTTACTCCTCTCAGATCCAGTGATCACAAATGTCTGCTGTTCTCTCCAAACACAACATCAGGAGGGAGAAGCGAGGTGCAGCGGAAAAAAGGACATCTGGTAACCCAGAACAGAAAGGAGACATTTGCACGATGTATGGCCAGTACTGACTGGTCTACCATATATGAGGTGGAGAGCATCGATGCAAAGGTGGAGACGTTCAACTCCTGCATTCAAACTGCACTTGATGTATGCATGCCAATAAGAAATAAGAAAACAACAACACTGGACAAGCCCTGGATGACTGAAAGAATAAAGGCTGCCATCAGGAAAATACAGAATATTTTCAACAGATGGGGAGAAACAATGACATGGAGAAAATACAGAAACACAGTGCAAATGTTTATCAAGGAAGCAAAGACGAGCTACTACAAAACTGAAATCCAGGACATAAAGAAGAAAAACCCTAAGGAATGGTGGGACTTCATTAACAATGGACTGGGACCAAAGAAAACATCAGGAGGGAGAATACAGGTCGAGGAATTGAAGACGACAACGTGGCTGACGTTTTGAATGGCTTCTTTGCTGAGGCATGGACAAGCACCACACCTCTTGCCATCTTCCCCCTGCCAATGCCTACAAAGCAGGTTGAGCTGTGCAGCATTGGCCAGTTAATGCAAGCTCTGAACAGACTCAGAGCACGTAAAGCATGTGGGCCTGATGGCATTCCAGCCTGGCTACTAAAGAGCATGCAGAAGATCTAGCCCCTGTCATCAAACACATTGTTAACACCTCCTACTGGCAGGGGACAGTTTTATCTGAGTGCACGATTCAGTATGACTACCTCCCAAAGTCCAGCACTACTACCGCCCCTGTGAAAGCCACATACTCCTGGCTGACAGCTACAGACTCCATAAACCCAACAATGGTGAGGGTATTACTTGCTGATGTGTCCAAAGCCTTTAATCGAGTAGATCACGCAAAGTTCCTGCAACATCTGTCTGACATTGAACTGTGTCCAAGGTTACTAGCCTGGCTCCACAGCTACACCACCGAAAGAGGGCAGAGGGTGATGCAGCTGGCACATTTAGCCCTTGGTCAGAGGACGTTCCACAACCTGCACCACTAATCCTAGGAGGACAGGAAGTACCAGTGGTAACAACAACCAAGTATCTTGATTTTAATCTAGACTCTAACCTCAGTGGTGACATGTGGAGCAGCCAGTGAGAAAGGCCTCGAATCACCTTTTTGACTGTTCTGGAATACGAGTGCTGTTAGTTGGATGCAGTAAAAAGCAGCAGGCCCAACTAGACAGGGTGCAGAGGAGGGCCTTGAGGATCATCTCCAGAGGTGGAGCAGTCCAACCACAGCTCCCGTCACTGCAGAGCAGGCGAGAACAGGCTGCAGTGCACCTGGTGAAGGACATGCACACTCTTGACCATCCACCGAATGACCTGCTCCCTCCAAAAAGAGGTAACTGCACACCACCAGGCTCCTGAGAAACAGCCACAAACTGTCCTGTATAACTGCCCGTACAAACCGCCTGCGAAACGCCACTCTACCCACTGCTTTTTTTTAAATCACATTTTAATATTTCAATTTCCATCATGAAAAATGTCCTGTAATGTTTCAAGTGTTCTGTATTCGACTTATGTCACGTAATGTGTTATGTATTTAACACATAGCCTAGTGGTTAATAGTGTTGGGCCAGTAACTGAAAGGTCGCTGGTTTGAATCTTGAGCCAACTAGGTCAAAAATCTGTCATTGTGGCCTTAAGCAAGGCAATTAACCCCAATTGGTCCTATAAGTCGCTCTGGAGAAGAGCATCTGCTAAATTACAAATATGTCATGAAAAATCATGTTTGTACATGAATTTGTGCTGGGCAACCTCTTCTTCTCTTGTGTATAAATATAACAAAGTGTTTAAAGTGAAATAGTTAGTGTCTATACAGTGCATTCTGAAAGTATTCAGATTTTTTTTTTCTTATGTAATCTCTCATCAATCTACACACAATACCCCATAATGACAAAGCAAAAACAGGTTTAGACATTTTTGCTAATTTATCAGAAATAAAAAACAGATACCTTATTTACATAAGTATTCCAGACCCTTTGCTATGAATTCCGAAATTTTGCTCAGGTGCATCCTGTTTCCATTGATCTTCCTTGAGATGTTTCTACAACTTGATTGGAGTCCACCTGAGATAAATTCAATTGATTGGACATGGTTTGAAAAGGCACACACTTGTCTATATAACATCCCACAGTTGACATTGCATGTCAGAGCAAAAACCAAGCCATGAGGTCGAAGGAATTGTCCGTAGAGATCCGAGACAGGATTGTGTTGAGGCACAGATCTGGGAAGGGTACCAAAAAATGTCTGCAGCATTGAAGGTCCCCAAGCACATATTGTCCTCCTCTATTCTTAAATGGAAGAAGTTTGAAACCACCAAGACTCTTCCTAGATCTGTCCGGCCGGCCAAACTGAGCAATCGGGGGAGAAGGGCCTTGATCAGGGAGGTGACCAAGAACCCGATGATCACTTTGACAGAGCTCCAGATTTCAGCCCGCTTGGAGTTTGCCAAGAGGCACCTAAAGGACTCTGACCGTCGGAAACAAAGAGAATCTGGCGTGTTTCCAAGATTGAACTCTTTGGCCTGAATGCCAAGCATCACGTCTGGAGGAAACCTGGCACCATGCCTACGGTGAAGCATGGTCGTGGCAGTATCATGCTGTGCGGATGTTTTTCAGAGGCAGGGACTGGGAGACTAGTCAGGATCGAGGGAATAATGAACGGAGCAAAGTACAGAGAGATCCTTGATGAAAACCTGCTCCAGAGCGCTCAGGACTTCAGACTGGGGCGAAGGTTCACCTGGCCCAGCCAGAGCCCAGACTTGAACCCGATTTGAAAATTCTGGAGAGACCAGAAAATAGCTGTGCAGCAACTCTCCCCATCCAACCTGATAGAGCTTAAGAGGATCTGCAGAGAAGAATGGATGAAACTCCCCAAATACAGGTGTGCCAAGCTTGTAGCGTCATACCCAAGAAGACTCGATGCTGTAATCGCTGCCAAAGGTGCTTCAAGAAAGTACTGAGTATAGGGTCTGAATACTTATGTAAATTTTATATTTCAGTTTTTTTATTAATAAATTAGGAAAAACGTCTAAAAACCTGTCTTTTGCTTTGACATTATGGGGTATTGTGTGTAGATTGAGGGAAAAAAAACTATTTAATCAATTTTTGAATATGGTTGTAACGTAATAAAATGTGGAAAAAGTCAAGGGGTCTGAATACTTTCAGATTGCACTGTATATAGCCAAGCTATCAATGACTAGGAATTGGCATCAATGTATATTGCCAAGCTACCATTGACTAGGTATTGGCACCCCATGTATATAGCCAAGCTACCATTGACTAGGAATTGGCATCAATGTATATTGCCAAGCTACCATTGACTAGGTATTGGCACCCCATGTATATAGCCAAGCTACCATTGACTAGGTATTGGCACCCCATGTATAATAGTCAAGCTACCATTGCTCATCATGTATTAATTCCTTGTGCTACAATCTTTTTTCCTATTATTATAATTGTTGTATTGTGTTCTCCATTGTTGGTCAACATTTCACTGTTAGTTTACACCTGTTGTTTATCAAGCATGTGACAATTAAAATGAAATGACTACGTATTTAGATAATTGTCTTCTAAAACTATACTGAAAAAATATATAAACTTGACATGTAAAGTGTTGGTCCCATGTTTCATGAGCTGAAATAAAACAGAGTTCCATACGCACAAAAACGTATTTCTCTCAAATTTGGTAAAAAAATTTTTTTCCTCCTTTGGAGTTTTTCAATCAATCCACCTGAGAGTTGTGGCATATCAAGAAGCTGATTAAACAGCATGATCATTACACAGGTGCACCTTGTGCTGGGTACAATAAAAGGCCACTCTGAAATGTGCAATTTTGTCACACAACACAATGCCACAGATGTCTACATTTTGAGGGAGTGCGCAATTGGCATGCTGACTGCAGGAATGTTCACAAGAGCTGTTGCCAGAGAGTTGAATGTAAATTTCTCTACCAAGAATTTGGCAGAACGTCCAACTGGCTTTACAGCCACAGACCACATGTAACCGTGCAAGCCCAGGACCTCCACATCTGGCTTCTTCACCTGCAGGATCATCTGAGACCAGCCACCCGGACAGCTGATGAAACTGAGGAGTATTTATGTCTGTAGTAAAGCCCTTTAGTGGGGAACAATTTATTCTTATTGGCTGATGGGTGGGCCCCTGTCATGTGAAATCCATAGATTAGGGCCTAATGAATGTATTTCAATTGACTGATTTCCTTATATGAACTGTACCCCAGTAAATAGTTGAATGTGTGTTTATATTTTTGTAGAGTTAAAATCTTACAAAAAAACTGATGATGAATATGATTGGAAAACTGCACTGATCTGCCAACAAAATGTTTGTACATGAATTTGTACTGGTCAACCTCTCCTTCTCTTTTGTATTCAGTTCTTCCATATTAGATCTGACAGTATGAATGGTTCTTATGGTTGTATTCAGTTCTTCCATATTAGATCTGACAGTATGAATGGTTCTTATGGTTGTATTCAGTTCTTCCATATTAGATCTGACCGTATTAACAGATGAATGGTTTGGTATTAGATCTGACAGTAGAATGGTTCTTATGGTTGTATTCAGTTCTTCCATATTAGATCTGACAGTATGAATGGTTCTTATGGTTGTATTCAGTTCTTCCATATTAGATCTGACAGTATTAATGGCTCTTATGGGCTGAGTGCCTGGAGTGTTTGGTATGTCACAGTCAGAGTTTTCTCTGACCCTGTGATCTCACCAGGACAGAACCACGTCTCTATCACACTCCAGCCCAGAAGGTGGCAGTGATGCACCTTTAACGTTGGTCTGAACACCACCAATAAACACCATAGAAGAAGAATGCATGCTTAGCAACAACCAAGGGGCCATGCAGCTTTCCACTGTTCCAAAGACTGTCTATTATATATGGAACAGATTGGCATGTGACCACTCTAACAATGTAGACACGTCCTCAAAGATTGGACATGAATCTGTGTTGGTCAAACTTTTCTCTTCTCTATCATTAAATACAACAAAACTATGTTTTAAGTGAAATATTTAGTGTTTCTGAAGCTGGAGAAAGACCTGAAATGAGCATCACAAAGATACATTTGACCTATGCACTAACAAGCTTTTTCAATATCCGCAGCTTTGTCACCAGCTGCAGTACTGTAGCTTTATTAATCTACTGTACTTCAACATGTACTCACATTGAATGGATTGATTAGGATTCAAACCATGTCTTAAACTGCTACCTAGCAAGTTACAAGCCACAACACAGATGTAAAGTTGCTGTAGAACTGTTTCATGGGGTGTGAAAATATATGTAATCAAAACTACTGGATATCTTTAGAAGGAAAATTGTTCTACACTTTTCTTACACTGAAAATGTGGAATCGCTGTTTTAGGTTGGCAGGATAAACACTACATTTAATCTCTATTAAGATTTAAACTTGCAAAATGTAAAGGGGTGTGTAGACTTTCACTGTGACTGTATACGTACCATTGACTTGCAGTGGATTTGTGCAACAAATGCTAAAAGGTTAGCAGTTATAACAATAGTAAGATAAACAATATATGCCCAGACTGCCAACACACGCTGAGGAAGAGTCAGATGGTGAACTCCAGACAGTAGGTGGTACTAAGCCAAGACTGCCATCACACAGTGACATAGATTCAGAGACTGAAGTCAATGCTGGTTGTGCAATTCAGGAGACAACTGACTCTGACAATGATGATGTTGAAAACGATTCTACCTTCAGAGAGGACCTGGCAACCTGGATAAGTGATTTCCAAGTGAAACACAATGCTGTTGATGCACTTCTGAAGATGCTGCAGTCTAATGGTCACCCAGATTTGCCTTCCACTGCTAGAACTCTCCTAGAAACCACCAATGTTTTGTTGAAGTCAAGTCTAATGTGGAGTTTGTCAGATTTAAAGTGAAGGTGGAGTTAGTGAAACATCTAAATCAAATCAAATCAAATTTTATTGGCCACATGCGCTGAATCACAACAGGTGCAGACATTACAGTGAAATGCTTACTTACAGCCCTTAACCAACAGTGCATTTATTTTTAACAAAAAAGTAAAAATAAAACAACAACAAAAAAAGTGTTGAGAAAAAAGAGCAGAAGTAAAATAAAATAACAGTAGGGAGGCTATATATACAGGGGGGTACCGGTGCAGAGTCAATGTGCGGGGGCACCGGCTAATTAAAGTAATATGTACACGTGGGTAGAGTTAAAGTGACTATGCATAAATAATTAACAGAGTAGCAGCAGCGTAAAAGGATGGGGTGGGGGCAGTGCAAATAGTCAGGGTAGCCATGATTAGCTGTTCAGAGTCTTATGGCTTGGGGTAGAAGCTGTTGAAGTCTTTTTAGACCTAGACTTGGCACTCCGGCAGAGCCAGTGTCTTTGAAAAGACCCTACAACAAGGTACATCATGTTTAAAGTCTGATAAACAAGCCTACTTTCTCAAAGTTCTGTTCCTACCAACTGTATGGGATGAACAGGAAAATCTGTTAAGTGTGTACTATAAATGTGGTAACGGTTTGACATCTGTGATATTCTCTGAAGTTGCATATGCAGAGGACTTGAGGCCATGTGCCACCTCAAGCCAGAGCGACAGTAAGTGTCTGGTTGTAGTTTTAGGGTAAACAGTTAGTTTTAGGGTAAACAATTGAATTGTATGAAATATTATAGCTTTACAAACCTTTCAAAGCCACTCAATAGAATACAATTACCATCATATTTTTGCATATTAGGTCATTTAAAGTCTTATTACTACTTTGTGCATACTGTTAGAACTTTCCAAATACTTGTAGTGCTGTGTATGGGTGAAACTTGTATTTACAACAGTAGTGAAATCACCCTATTCTTCTGGGGTAAAACACAAGTGTGATGCCATGTTTGTAAATATCTGTATGTATTTGCCATCAAACTAAAAGCATAATAAAATAAATAAATTATGCTTAGCATTTATTTTTGTTGGGATTCATTAACCTTCCCACTGAGCTCCTGACTGACATCCCTTCACGTTTGGTTCTGTGCCAGTTTCAAAAGCAAAGTTTGTCTTCATGTTTTTCCTTCTGTTTTCTCAGTTAGTCCAAGTGGCAGCCAGGAAGAAGCTGGCCAAGACAGAGCATCAGAACCAGGTTTCTTTAGCCATCAAGATATTGATCTCGAAATTGTAAATGTAGAAAGTTTAAATAACAGCATGATTTTTTCTTCTATTTTAGACCAAGAGCTGCCATCCCTGCTTGATGAGCCTGTGGCTTCTGAGATGCCTGCTGGATACATTAAAGGTATATTATGCTAGCCTATATGTTACAACATGTTGCTTCTCTTGTATTGTCAACATCAATTCCAAATTGTTTGGCTGTCAGCAGATACATGGTTATCAATACTACTAATATATATGGATAATGGTGAAACTGAAGATGATCCGTACAGAGTTCAGGACTGCTCTGAATGAAGTTATGGAGGCCATAGAGGATAATGGTGAAACTGGAGATGATCCGTACAGAGTTCAGGACTGCTCTGAACCAAGTTATGGAGGCCATAGAGGGTAATGGTGAAACTGGAGATGATGCGTACAGAGTTCAGGACTGCTCTGAACCAAGTTATGGAGGCCATAGAGGATAATGGTGAAACTGGAGATGATCCGTACATAGTTCAGGACTGCTCTGAACCAAGTTATGGAGGCCATAGAGGATAATGGTGGAACTGGAGATGATCCGTACAGAGTTCAGGACTGCTCTGAACCAAGTTATGGAGGCCATAGAGGATAATGGTGAAACTGGAGATGATCCGTACAGAGTTCAGGACTGCTCTGAACCAAGTTATGGAGGCCATAGAGGATAATGGTGGAACTGGAGATGATCCGTACAGAGTTCAGGACTGCTCTGAACCAAGTTATGGAGGCCATAGAGGATAATGGTGGAACTGGAGATGATCCATACAGAGTTCAGGACTGCTCTGAACCAAGTTATGGAGGCCATAGAGGCCTGGCAGCCAAAGGAGTCAGAGTCCTTGGGGCAACTTGAAATGCTGCAAAACCCTGCAGAAACAAATGAGGAACTAAAGGATATCTGTGAAACACTTAAAGACTCCCACTATCGAAGGGAAATGGTAGGGATGGCCATTTAAAATGTATCTGTTTGTAAAAATGGGAAATCTATTTCAAGTATTTTTGAAAGCAATTGACAAAAATAAGTTAGCTGTTTATCAAGAGCCCCTTGAATGCGTCCAGATTTGAGAGAAAATTGCAACCTGCAATATTATTGAATCCAAATATCTTAATTACATTTACATTTTAGTCATTTAGCAGACGCTCTTATCCAGAGCGACTTACAGTTAGTGAGTGCATAATTTTTTTGTTTTCATACTAGCCCCCGTGGGAATCAAACCCACAACCCCTGGCGTTGCAAACACCATGCTCTACCAACTGAGCTACATCCCTGCCGGCCATTCCCTCCCCTACCCTGGACGACGCTGGGCCAATTGTGCGCCGCCCCATGGGTCTCCCAGTCACGGCCGGCTATGACAGAGCCTGGATGTCAACGAAATGCAGTTGTCATATATGCCAAATGCCTATTTAGTGTTTGGATTGATTTCCCAATTAACACTTAACTTATCTTAAGAAGAAACGATCAGCCATCTGCCTGTTTACACAAGTTTTAGCCCATGATTACATGATACACTACAAAAATGATTACTATCAATCAGAACTGTATGGCCAGCTGTTTTAGCTGAGGAACACACAAATGAGTGGGGTTTCTTTTATTTTTTTATCAGATCCGATACCTGACCCTCTGCTGTGGCCTGGACCTGGGCTCAGGAATCAGACGAATGATGAGAAAAATTTGAACAGAGGAGCTGTGGACAGGCTACTCCTTGAAGGGGAAGAGGGCCTTTAATGAGCTATCAATCTATGATACTGTCACAAGTAAGTACATGCACAAGTTTAGATCCTTATTTATTATTATTTAGTAGATAGTATTATTGGTCAAGTGATGGTAAGTCAAATGTGTTTTTATTAACATTTCAAATGAATTAAAATCAGTAACAAGGCAGTTACCAATGAATGTGAAATCCTACCACCTGTTAAGATCGGAGAGAGAGGACAAAGGAAAGGTGAAGGAGAGAGGTCTCATGGCCAAAACTGCCTATGGGGGACGAGAGGGACAATACCCAATCTCTGTCTCAGCCAGCATAGGTGGAAAAGTAATGATATGACATGGAATGTACCATTTACAATTCTTTTTCACAACATAGGAGCGTCCCTGAAAGCACCCCAAGTCTACCTACCAAGAGGTAGCAGACGCTCTCAAACATGCACCAGCTCGGCTCAAGAGTAAGAGAAAGGTATGATTAAAAATAACACTTTATGATTGTTTAGATTTTTTTTGACTTCACTTTAATCCAGTCGGTCAATATAGCTAAATGATTGTGCTAGTAAAAAAGGAATGTAGTAGGGAGTCGACGTTAAACCGGCATTTTGATCATTTGTTTAAGGAAAATAAGGACCAGTTTGTGTTATTTTGACTTCCAGGAGCGGGTCGAGGAAGAGACTGTGGATGAGGATGGAGCAGCAGCACCTGAATAAACATAACATAGTTATTGACTTTTAGCTTTAAGCATTTTTACAGTTCTTGATTGGAGTGCAGTGTTCATGTTTTTACTGACATGTTATTTTGTGAGCTTATTGCTGTGATTTTGTTTAGGAATCTATTGTGATACAGTTTCAGTAAAAAAAAACTTATTTTCTGGCATTTTGCATATTTCGTCAGTGGACACCTACCGACGGGACACTGTGTATATGTTCAGGGTAGATTAAATGACGTGTCTTAAGGGTCCTCCCGAGTGGCACAGTGGTCTAAGACATTGCATCGCAGCTGCGTTGCTACAGATGCTGGTTCGATACCTGTCTGTGTCGCAGCCAGCCACGACCGGGAGACCCATGAGGTGATGCACAATTGGCCCAGCATCGTCCGGGTTAGGGGAGGGTTTGGCCAGCCGGAATGTCCTTGTCCCCGTCACACTGTTACGTACGTAAGTTATGTTCCCAGTGGTTACCAGAAACTGTATTTTATGGGGTTCTCAACGTACTTTCTGACGTTTAGCAACATTATGAGGTTGACTTAAAAATACACATATTTAACGGTTTAAAATCCCCCACATTTCTACGTCCTGAAAAGACTTGGGACATAAGTTTTGTCAGCGGACACCACAGCTACATAGAAGTAACGTTTCACAATAACGTTATCATGACTTATGTAGAGACTAAAATAACTTTGGTGACATCCTGGAACGTAATTTTGTTAGCTGGGAAAGCTCACTGTAGAAACGTATTCCAGTTTCTGCCTTCCAGCTGAAATGGAAATCTTTGCCAGTGGGTGTGCGTGTGGAAACTACCTGCTCCTCCCCTCTGAAGCATAGGTTACTGTATCCTACTGACAACGTTACAAGCATGATTCAGAAATTAGGGAGATATGTTTAATTTGAGAAGAATGGATGAACTTTTTCAATGCTAGTTAAGGATACTATAGTCACCACGTTTCACATTGGGTTTATTAACAACAAAAAGGTAAGACCTGTTTTTAATTCTAGTGCTGCTCTGCACAAACAAGGTTGTTTGCTAGCTAGCTAACATCTGCTCTGGTCCAACGTTAAACCAACTCTGAAGTTCAGACATTCAAAGTACCTCCATAGAAGCCGCTCATCCGTAGGTATAATTCTGTGGGCCTAATTCAGATAATGCAGGTCATAACACGATGCCCAGCTCTTCAATGCAAGCATCCTCTAACGAGCTCTCCACACTCGCAAAATGTCGCACCTTACACTGTGATTGGCAGCACAGTGTGCTCTGAATGATTTTCTTATACAGATACTCTGTGGTGTACTAGTGTATTTATTCTCCCACTTGGATATCACTTCCACAAGCTTTAAATTGAGGGCCAGGTTGTCAGGATGGGTAATGTACTGTACACATTAATTACAAGTACTCCTAAAGATACACTTCATTTTAACTAGCTAAATCCTGGGTAACAACTAGTAATTACATTATACTTGGCTAACATTACATGTACTATGCTTTGAAATAGTGTCTTATTCTTCATCTGGGATTTGTATTTATTATGGCTCCCCATTAGTTCCTGCCAAGGCAGCAGCTACTCTTCCTGAGGTCCAGCAAAATTAAGGCAGTTCATACAATTTTAAAAACATTACAAGCCCTGTTCTAAGCCAATTGCAATTTTCTTAAGTCCTTTTTTGTGTCACCTGACCACACGACTTAACAGTAGTCCAGGTTTGACAAAACTAGGGCCTGTAGGACCTGCCTTGTTGATAGTGCTGTAATGAAGGTATAGCAGCGCTTTATTATGGACAGACTTTCTCCCCATCTTAGCTACTGTTGTATCAATATGCTTTGACCATGACAGTTTACAATCCAGGGTTACTCCAAGCAGTTTAGTCACCTCAACTTGCTCAATTTGCACATTATTTATTACAAGATTTAGTTGAGGTTTAGGGTTTAGTGAATGATTTGTCCCAATTACAATGCTTTTAGTTTTAGAAATATTTAGGACTAACTTATTCCTTTCCACCCACTCTGAAACTAACTGCAACTCTTTGTTAAGTGTTGCAGTCATTTCAGTCGCTGTAGTAGCTGACATGTATAGTGTTGAGTCATCCGCATACATAGACACTTGTGTTAGATCTGTTTTCATAAACTCAACCAAGTTAACCCAGATGGGATGCTTTATTTTGGAGGCAAGTGCTAGCAACAACATTGACTGGAGATATATTTTGAACAGTCCACATTAATGTTTAAGTAATTGTATTTTACCAGGTAAGTTGACTGAGAACACATTCTCATTTCCAGCAACAACCTGGGAAATAGTTACAGCGGAGAGGATGGGGGATGAATGAGCCGATTGGAAGCTAGGGATGATTAGGTGGCCATGATGGTATGAGGGCCAGATTGGGAATTCAGCCAGGACACTGGGGTTAACACCCCTACTCTTACGATAAGTGGCATGGGATCTTTAGTGACCGCAGACAGTCAGGGCACCCATTTAACGTCCCATCTGAAAGACGGCACACAGGGCAATATTCCTAATCAATGCCCTGGGGCATTGGGGTGTTTCTTTTAGACCATAAAGAGTCCCCCTTCTGCTGGCCCTTCAACACCACTTCCAGCAGCAGCTGGTCTCCCATCCAGGGACCGACCAGGACCAACCCTGCTTAGCTTCAGAGGCTAGCTAGCAGTGGGATGAAGGGGAGTATATTGCTGGCAAATATTAATTAGAGCCTATTGAGCATAGGCTATAATATCTCAGACACCCAGAGCATCCACAAGGGATCCCAACCTTTGTCACAGTTGTTAATAAATCGGATGCAGCTGAGAAGCGAAAAAAGAAGATGGTGAATTTAGTGGAAACCTGCCCATTTGTAATAAGCATGGTAACAAGCATTCATTGTTACACTTCTGTAATCACACACCACAATTACTACCAGGTACATGTTATTACATTGTAACTATGTGTCATTACAGTTAACTACAATACTTGTTTACAGTGTAGTTACACATGTAATTACACTGTAATAAGGACCCCATAAAAGGAAGTGTTACCGGCATCTCTTCTTTATGTATACGTTGATGTGCTTTAAGAAACCCTAGAGCACCCCTGTGGAAATCAAATTAGCATCATAATAACAATCCCCATCAAAATCTGTCTGTTTAAGCTAGAGATGTATTTTTTGCATGGGCTGCGTCTCAATCCACCACATCCTCTGAGGTCGGCCTTCCTCATCTGCGGTGGAAGAACTACAGTGTTGTTTGTCAGACCAGGAGACTTCTGTCTGTAGCGTCCGAGAAGTTTGGCCTACACATCTAAAGGTGAGACTCACCAACAAGTTCATGTCTGTTGTTTCGCTCTAGGACGCCTACAAGTGTCTGAAGGTGGCAGGTACCAGTTTAAAACATTTGTGGAAGTAAATATTGAAGTACTGAGTGCCCAAAAAGGTGTTAAATACAGGTAAATATATATATATATATATTTACTTATCTTTCTTAATATAGGACAGAAACTTCAAAACCAACTTCCCTTTGAAAATGATTAGCAATATCATCCCCCAATCACTATCACAAGGGTTAGCAAATGTCACGGTCAATTCCATTTCAATTCACAAAATAACTCAAATTCCAATTCCACATTCCACAAAAGTATTGAAGAGTATTGGAATTGGATGTTAGAATGACAAAATTCTACCTAGCAATAGACTGGGTAATTTATCAAGATAATTTATAGATAGATAGAACCTGCTCTTACCATGAGAAACAGATTTCCCAATCTTCTCCTCTTCTTCATTATTAATGTTGACATTCAGGTGCTTAAACAAAGTACTGAGTAAAGGGTCTGAATACTTATGTAAATGTGATTGTTCAGTTGTTGTTTTTGCAACAACTGATAAAAACCTGTTTTTGCTTTGTCATTATGGGGTAGTGTGTGTAGATTGATGAGGGAAAAAAACAATTTAATCAATTCTACAATAAGGCTGTAACGTAACAAAATGTTGAAAAAGTCAAAGGGTCTGAAGACTTTCCGAATGCACTGTATATAGACAGGCGTGTGCCTTTCCAAATCATGTCCAACAAACTTAATTAGATAGAACCTGCTCTTACCGTGAGAAACAGATTTCCCAATCTTCTCCTCCTCTTCTTCATCTTTAATGTTGACATTCAGCTCCAGTGCTTGACTGCAGTCTTCCAGCTTCACTGATGCCATCTCTAGATCCTGCAGTGCAAACTGGGTCACAATCAGTGTGGAGGGAGGCAGGCTGGGTTTGTCCTCACTGTCAATCTGGTAACTCTGAATAGAATCCCAGTACTAAATAGAAGTCTGAGATCAACTTCCTGGTCCTCCCCTCTGTATGCCACACCCCCTCCCATTGTACTGTATGCTTGAACACATTTGGAACAATGGCTGCCTAAAATGCTGTGGTTCTACTAACACAGTAGGAAAGGTTGTGGTAGACGTGGGCCATCACAGGTGAGTTCACAGCTCTTTCTGATCATAAATGTCAATGACTCACCCTCAAATGGCCCATCAATACCAGAGTTCTACAAGACTATTTACGGTAACGCTTCCTTTTATGGGGTCCTTATTACAGTGTAATTACATGTAACTACACCGTAACAAGACTATTTACATAATCAACTGGACATTACAACAGTCTGACCCTCAATATAGCCCTGGGCATATATTGGACTCTAACAATGGGGGATGGAAAGGGTCTGTTGAGATGAATACTGTAGTGGTGTGAGAAAGGTAACACAAGCTTCCTCTCTGGTTCCATTCCCCAATAGTAAGTGGGTCATTGTTGATTTGTTGTGGTAATGCTGTCCCTGGACTTTGGTACCGTATAAAACACTTTAAAATGACACTACTTTTCCCCTCATTTTATTTCACTGTTATTTAATAAGAAACATATGTAAGTCCTTTATACTGCAAAACATTTATTTGTATGCATTGTAGCAAATAATGGTGGCCAGCAAATTGGCTTGTCCCAATGGTGATGTGTAAAGGTGTAGTGACATGTTTTGACTAGATAATAGACATGTACATTATTTTGAATGCCATGAATTAAACAAAACCATTGTATTTTCTGTATAGATAAACCAAAAAACAAAGGTTGACCAGCACAAATTAATGTAGAATGTTTATTTTTCATTACCAGATCAATTAAGTTCATTACAGTTATCCAAATATATTTATCAATGACAAAAAGAATGAATCTAGTTTTAAAAGACAATTTAATAAACACATGTAGTCGTTTCATAGCCTGTGTATCAATAAACAAAAGTTATGCAGTAAAAAACGAATCCACCCAAAATAATGGTGAAAACTGATCATCACACCATCTCTATCTGATACATGTGTCTACGAGCTCATTCCCACAGAATACTGCAGAGGGACAACTTGGTGTCAGAGACAAACATACTATATGTTACAAAAAAGCATACCACTCAATATAGTATGATCCAGTATGTGTCACGGTCGTCTTCTTGTGAGATATTGGACCAAGGCGCAGCGTGTGCAAAATACATCTCTTTATTTAGGAAGAGAGAAAAAACACGAAACCGAACACTATACAAAACTAACAAAACAACAAACGACCGTGAAGCTAAATAACGTAAGTGCACAGACAAGCAACAAACGTTCAACATAGACAATTACCCACAAACACATGATGCCCATGGCTGCCTTAAATATGGCTCCCAATTAGAGACAATAAACCACAGCTGTCTCCAATTGAGAACCAATCTAGGCAGCCATCAACATACAAACACCTAGACAAGACATTATCCCATAAACCTACAAACCCCTAGACAAACCAAAACACATACTTCACCATGTCACACCCTGACCTAACTAAAATATTAATGAAAACAAAGATAACTAAGGCCAGGGTGTGACATAACCCCTATAAGGTGCGAACTCCGGGCGCACCAGCATAAAGTCTAGGGAGGGTCTGGGTGGGCGTCTGTCCACGGTGGCGGCTCTGGCACTGGTCGTGGTCCCCACCCCACCATAGTCACTACCCGCTTTCGTAGCCTCCTCCAAATGACCACCCTCCAACTTAACCCCACTGGATTAAGGGGCAGCACCGGACTAAGAGGCAGCACCGGACTAAGGGGCAGCACCGGACTAAGGGGCAGCACCGGACTAAGGGGCAGCACCGGACTAAGGGCAGCACCAGGATAAGGAGCAGCACCAGGATAAGGGGGCAGCACCAGGATAAGGGGCAGCACCGGGCTAAGGGGCAGCACCGGACTAAGGGGCAGCACCGGACTGAATGGCGGATCCTGGCTGGCTGGCTCTGGCGGATCCTGGCTGGCTGGCGGATCCTGGCTGGACGGCTCTGGCGGATCCCGGCTGGACGGCTCTGGCGGATCCTGGCTGGACGGCTCTGGCGGATCCTGGCTGGACGGCTCTGGCGGATCCTGGCTGGACGGCTCTGGCGGATCCTGGCTGGACGGCTCATGGCTGGCTGACGGATCTGGCTGCTCGCGGCTGGCTGACGGATCTGGCTGCTCATGGCTGGCTGACGGATCTGGCTGCTCACGGCTGGCTGAAGGATCTGGCTGCTCATGGCTGGCTGACGGATCTGGCTGCTCATGGCAGGCTGACGGATCTGGCTGCTCATGGCTGGCTGACGGATCTGGCTGCTCATGGCTGGCTGACGGGTCTGGCTGCTCATGGCTGGCTGACGGATCTGGCTGCTCATGGCTGGCGGAAGGCTCTGGCTGATCCTGTCTGGCGGAAGGCTCTGGCTGATCCTGTCTGGCGGAAGGCTCTGGCTGCTCCTGTCTGGCGGAAGGCTCTGGCTGCTCCTGTCTGGCGGAAGGCTTCGGCTGCTCCTGTCTGGCGGAAGGCTCTAGCGGCTCCTGTCTGGCGGAAGGCTTTAGCGGCTCCGGTCTGGCGGACGGCTCTAAAGGCTCATGGCAGACGGGCGGCTTTGCAGGCTCAGTACAGACGGGCAGTTCATGCAGCGCTTGGCAGACGGACAGTTCAGACGGCGTTGGGCAGACGGGCAGTTCAGGCGCCGTTGGGCAGACGGGCAGTTCAAGCGCCGTTGGGCAGACGGGCAGTTCAGGCGCCGTTGGGCAGACGGGCAGTTCAGGCGCCGTTGGGCAGACGGGCAGTTCAGGCGCCGTTGGGCAGACGGGCAGTTCAGGCGCCGTTGGGCAGACGGCAGACTCTGGCCGGCCGAGACGCACTATAGGCCTGGTGCGTGGTGCCGGAACTGGAGGTACGGGCTGAGGACACGCATCTCAGGGCTAGTGCGGGGAGAAGGAACAGGGCATGCTGGACCCTGGGGACGCACATAAGGCCTAGTGCGTGGTGCCGGAACTGGTGGTCCCGGGCTGAGGACACGCATCTCAGGGCTAGTGCGGGGAGCAGCAACAGGACGCACAGGACTCTGGGGACACACCGGAGGCTTGGTGCGTGGTGTAGGCACTGGTGGTACTGGGCTGGAGCGGGGAGGTGGCGCGGAGAATACCGGACCGTGCAGGCTTACTGGCTCCCTTGAGCACTGAGCCTGCCCAACCTTACCTGGTTGTATGCTCCCCGTCGCCCGACCAGTACGGGAAGGTGGAATAACCCGCACCGGGCTATGTAGGCGAACCGGGGGACACCATGCGTAAGGCTGGTGCCATGTAAGCCGGCCCGAGGAGACGCACTGGTGGCCAGATGCGTTGGGCCGGCTTCATGACATCCGGCTCAACGCTCAATCTAGCCCGGCCGATACGTGGAGCTGGAATGTACCGAACCGGGCTATGCACGCGTACAGGAGACACCATGCGCTCTACTGCGTAACACGGTGTCTGCCCGTACTCTCGCTCTCCACGGTAAGTACAGGGGAGTAGGCGCAGGTCTCCTACCTGACTTCGCCACACTCCCTTTAAGGCCCCCAAGAAATTTTTGGGTAGTACTCACAGGCTTCCAGCCTTGCCTCCGTGCTGCCTCCTCATATCGCCTCCTCTCGGCTTTAGCTGCCTCCAGCTCTTCACGAGGGAGGCGATCTTCTCCCGGTTGTGCCCAAGGACCCTTTCCATCCAGTATCTCCTCCCATGTCCATGAATCCTGTGTAGGTGGGTCCTGTTGCCGCTTGACACGCCGCTTGGTCCTAGATTGGTGGGTAATTCTGTCACGGTCGTCTTCTTGTGAGATATTGGACCAAGGCGCAGCGTGTGCAAAATACATCTCTTTATTTAGGAAGAGAGAAAAAAACACGAAACCGAACACTATACAAAACTAACAAAACAACAAACGACCGTGAAGCTAAATAACGTAAGTGCACAGACAAGCAACAAACGTTCAACATAGACAATTACCCACAAACACATGATGCCCATGGCTGCCTTAAATATGGCTCCCAATTAGAGACAATAAACCACAGCTGTCTCCAATTGAGAACCAATCTAGGCAGCCATCAACATACAAACACCTAGACAAGACATTACCCCATAAACCTACAAACCCCTAGACAAACCAAAACACATACTTCACCATGTCACACCCTGACCTAACTAAAATATTCATGAAAACAAAGATAACTAAGGCCAGGGTGTGACAGTATGTTATGTTACCTTACATTGGCCTATGGATGTAATACCATTTCTAGGCTGTATAGTATGTTACGAATTACAATTCGTTCAATATGTTACGAATTTGCGATATGTATGATATTTTACAAATTCCAATTTGTTGTTTTTAACATTAATTTACATGCTAAGTAGTATCATGACAGGTGTATAAAATGGAGCACACAGCCATGCAATCTCCATAGACAAACACTGGCAGTAGAATGACCTTACTGAAGAGCTCAGTGACTTTCAATGTGGCATCGTCATAGGATGCCACTTCTCCAACAAGTCAGTTGGTCCAATTTCCAACCAACCCCCCTCCTTTTGTTTTAGCCTTAAAGGGACATTTCTAAATGTTTCAACTCCATGTTCATCATTTCCAGCACCACCCCAACATCAACATATGTGGAAATGGCGCGTTTCTATGTTTTGTACTAAAATATATGGAGAAAATATAATTTCCAGTGACATTCTATATTCCCATCAGCATGAAACAGCAGGAAACGGGATTCATCAGACCAGGCTATGTTTTTCTATTTTTCCAGTGTCTAGTGTTTTCATTCCATAGCCCACTGCAACTGCAGTTTCTTGTTTTCTGCTGAAAGCTAATGGGGATCCATAATAAATACACCACAACTACATCATTAAGGATCATAGCTTTCACCTGGGTTCACCTGGTCAGTCTATGTCATGGAAAGAGCAGGGGTCCTTAATGTTTTGTACACTCAGTGTATGTTGTGTCTACCAGCTCATTCCCACAGAAAACTGCAGAGGGAAGCAGTACAACCCAGTCAACCATCAGACTCCATTATGAGACGCCTCAAAGAGGATATTCAACCCTAAGGGCAAATCCAAGGTCATCTCAATATCTTTACAGTAGAAGCTATCTAAGCACAGCAAAACTGACAAGGTGAACACTGATCAGTAAAGTAAAGAGATGCCAACATTCTACAATGCTCTGCACAGTTCTCTCACAGTGAGAAAAAATAGGATTACAATAGTGTTCTACGCTTTCTTCATTTGATCCAATCCACTACCACTTATTATGTATCTGTTGGTGTCTTTTTAAATTGCCCAATCTGTAGAATCTCGTCTCACAGTCAGTGCAGTGATAAGTCTTCTCTCCAGTGTGTAACCGTTGGTTTGTTTTTACGTTGCCCAATCGGGAGAAACTCTTGCCATATTAAGAACAGAAGTAAGGATTCTCTCCTGTGTGTGTTCTTTGATGAACTTTTAGCTGATATGATGTTGTGAAGCAATTTACACAGTCAGAGCAGGAGTAAGGCTTCTCTCCTGTGTGTTTTCTCTGATGAACTTTTAGCTCAGTTGATGTTGTGCAGCATTTTCCACAATCAGAGCAGGAGTAAGGCTTCTCTCCTGTGTGCACTCTCTGATGAGTTGTCAGAGCCCCTGCTGTTGTGAAGCTCTTACCACAGGCAAAGCAGGAGTAAGGCTTCTCTCCTGTGTGTATACGTTCATGTGTTTTTAAGCTGCCCAATTGAGAGAAACTTGCCCCACAGTCAGAGCAGGAGTAAGGCTTCTCTCCTGTGTGTGTTCTCTGATGAACTGTTAGCTTAGATGATGTTGTGAAGCATTTCACACAGTCAGAGCAGGAATACGGCTTCTCTCCTGTATGTATACGTTCATGTTTTTCTAAGTGGCCCAGTTGAGAGAAACTCTTCCCACAGTTATAGCAGGAGTAAGGCTTCTCTCCTGTGTGTGTTCTCTGATGAACTTTTAGCTGAGCTGATGATGTGAAGCATTTTACACAGTCAGAGCAGGAGTAAGGCTTTTCTCCTGTATGTATACGTTCATGTTGTTTTAAGGTGCCCAGTTGTGAGAAACTTGCCCCACAGTCAGAGCAGTAGTAAGGCTTCTCTCTTGTGTGCACTCTCTGATGAACCGTCAGAGCCTGTGATGTTGTGAAGCTCTTCCCACAGTCAGTACAGGAATACAGATTCTCTCCTGTGTGTATTTTTAGGTGTAGTTTTAGCTTTGATAGAATTGGGAAAATCTCCTCACAATGTGGGCAGTGGTGAGACCTCTTAGCTCTGTGATCTTCCTGCTGTTTCTCTCTGGATGTAGAGAATGTCTCAATGTCACCTGTGTGAAAAGCATTTAAAAAAAGTAAATTGGTGTGATATGCACTGAGTGTACAAAACATTATGAACTCTTTCCAGGACATATAATGACCAGGTGAGAGCTATGATCTCTGATGCCACTTGTTAAATCCACTTCAGATCAGTGTCGATGAAGGAGAGGAGACAGATTAATGAAGGGCTTTTAAGCCTTGAGACAATTGAGACATGGACTGTGTATGTGTGCTATTCAGAGGGTGAATGGTGTTTTTTATCAAATCAAATACAAAAGCTGAAGAATATACGCACATTCAGGTAATCAAATCCACCATATGCACTGAGCTTGTCTGACAGGTTGAAGCGCACTAAATAGTAAATAAATGATAAGCGTACCAGAGAGTCTGTTGTAACGTTTTATTGTTAAGCCTTTATTACAGCAAAGACTAAAAACAGTTGCATTGATTCCTGAATGCAATTTCCGAAATGGAACGGTTTATTTATTGTTTACGCTAATTATTCAAGGGTTGCTTTGTTATTTTAAACCAAAAATGCTTGATTGCATTTCAATGGCTTGCATGCTGTGTGATGACATTAACAAATGAATGATTGATACAGTAGCCTATATACAGTGTGCAAGAGTATTCCAAGATAAATATACAACACAGGGAATTAACGATCAATGGAAACAGTTGTTTTTCAGTTCAACATCTGTTTAGTATCTATGTAGGGGTTCCAGTCCGGGACTCATAGCTGCATGTGGCAAGTTAGCATTGGTCCAAATGGTCTATACATTGAGCCTGAAATGGGATACTTGGTATTTGGCCATTGGCCCAATGTTATTGCAAGGAATTCTAATTGGTCAACCATAGGCAAGGCTTGGGTATAAACTACATCCTGTCTCTTTGTTCAGTGGGAAAACACTGAGGACAGGGAAGAATAAACATCTACAATCTACTTTCAAGCATAACAATGATTGGTTCTCTTTGAATAAATATATTTTTCTCCCCCTGATTTGCTTTGGGGTCTGTGTTATTGAAGAATAACATCAACTGCTAACAAGTGCATTCGGAAAGTATTCAGACCCCCTTGACTTTTTACACATTTCGTTACGTTGCAGCCTTTTTCTAAAATTGATTTTTTTTATTTTTTATAATCCTCAGCAATCTACACAAAATACCACATAATGACAACGCGAAAACAGGTTTTTAGAAAATGTTGCTAATATATTAAAAATTAAACAGAACTACCCTATTTACATAAGTATTCAGAACATTTGCTATAAGACTCGAAATTGAGCTCAGGGACAACCTGTTTCCATTAATCATCCTTGAGATGTTTCTACAACTTGATTGGAGTCAATCTGTGGTAAATTCTATTGATTGGACATGATTTGGAAAGGCACACACCTGTCTATATAAGGTCCCACAGTTGACAGTGCATGTCAGAGTAAAAACCAAGCCATGAGGTCGAAGGAGTTGTCCATAGAGCTCCGAGACAGGATTGTGTCACGGCACAGATCTGGGCAAGGGTACCAAAAAACTTCTGCAGCATTGAAGGTCCCCAAGAACACAGTGGCCTCCATCATTCTTAAAATGGAAGAAGTTTGGCACTACCAAGACTCTTCCTAGAGCTGGCCGCCCGGCCAAACTGAGCAATCGGGGGAGAAGGGCCTTGGTCAGGGAGGTGGCCAAGACCACGATGGTCACTGACAGAGCTCTAGCAATCCTCTGGAGATGGAAGAACCTTCCAGAAGGATAAACATCTCTGCAGCACTCCAGCAATCAGGCCTTTATGGTAGAGTGGCCAGACGGAAGCCACTCTTCAGTAAAAGGCACATGACTGCCTGATTGGAGTTTGCCAAAAGGCACCTAAACACTCTCAAACCATGAGAAACAAGATTCTCTGGTCGGATGAAACCAAGATGGAACTCTTTGGCCTGAATGCCAAGTGCCCCGTGGGAGGAAACCTGGCACCATCCCTATGGTAAAACATGGTGGTGGCAGCATCATGCTGTCGGGATGTTTTTCAGCGTCAGGGACTGGTAGACTAGTTAGGATCGAGGCAAAGATGAACTGAGCATAGTACAGAGAGAGATCCTTGATAAAAAAACCTGCTCCTGAGCGCTCAGGACCTCAGACTGGGGCAAAGATTCACCTTCCAACAGGACAACGACCCTAAGCACACAGACAAGACAAAGCAGGAGTGTCTTCGGTACAAGTCTCTGAATGTCCTTGAGTGGTCCAGCCAGAGCCCGGACTTGAACCCAATCGAACATCTCTGGAGAAACCTGCAAATAGCTGTGCAGGCAGCACTCCCCATCCAACCTGACAGAGCTTGAGAGGATCTGCAGAGAAGAATGGGAGAAACTCTCCAAATACAGATGTGCCAAGGTTGTAGCATCATACCCAAGAAGATTCAATGATGTAATCGCTGTCAAAGGTCTGAATACTTATGTAAATGTGATATTTCCATTTTTATTATTTAGCTAAAATGTCTAAAAACCTGTCAAGGGGAAGTGCAGAAATATTCTGTTCTTAAGGAGGGAGGCAAAGGACAACAGTCTAGTTTCAGTTCCTGATAAGGCAGGCCAGTTGCGGAACTAGGGAGGAGCAAGGAATCCGGCTCGAGGTCATGTCAACAGATGAAGTGAGAAGAAACCTCTGGGAGGGGGGCCAGAGGGGCCCACCACAACGACCCTCCTACTACAGTCCTATCTCACACGCATACACTTTCACGCCCACGAAGGTTCTAGCATCAGGCAGGGCCATGACTACACCAGTGAGAAGAACCAATTAAGTTCCTGACTAGCAACAGATATGTATTGACCCCGTCTAGTAGGAGGTTATAAATATATATGTGCTTGTGTAATCATGCTTTGTCTTTGCAGCTGTTTGATCCTGTGGGTGAATAAACTTAGTTTGAGCTTTCCTAGATGTCCGTTTTAGTTTGTTCAGAACCTAACAGAATGCTTCATAATGAAAAAGGTTCATAATGAAATTATCTAACGGGCTAAATTATGAACGCGATGTGCTTTATCTATTACCTAGTGCACAAGTTGACTACAGGTCTTTATTTAAATAGTACTAATATTCAAAGCCCAAAAAACGTCACTAAGCAGAATACTAACAAAATGCTAACTAGTACTAAGGAAACATCATAGAGAATGCTAACTAAATGCTAACGAGTACTAAGGAAACATCATAGAGAACGCTAACTAAATGCTAACTAGTACTAAGGAAACATCATAGAGAACGCTAACAAAATGCTAACTAGTACTAAGGAAACATCATAGAGAACGCTAACTAAATGCTAACGAGTGCATTGCGAACATTTTGTACAGTTGCTGACCTCAACTATACAAGTAACTCAAACGCTTCTCACAGTTTGCTGCACGCACAAACCTAATATTATCCAGCAAGGCTCTTGATCCAGGAGGGGATTCTCTGCTGTTAGCAAGGCTCTTGATCCAGGAGGGGATTTCTCTGCTGTTAGCAAGGCTCTTGATCCAGGAGGGGATTCTCTGCTGTTAGCAAGGCTCTTGATCCAGGAGGGGATTCTCTGCTGTTAGCAAGGCTCTTGATCCAGGAGGGGATTCTCTGCTGTTAGCAAGGCTCTTGATCCAGGAGGGGATTCTCTGCTGTTAGCAAGGCTCTTGATCCAGGAAGGGAATCTCTGCTGTTAGCAAGGCTCTTGATCCAGGAGGAGATTCTCTGCTGTTAGCAAGGCTCTTGATCCAGGAGGGGATTTCTCTGCTGTTACCAAGCGAATGCTTGATTTCGGAAGAAGCTATCCACTTAGCTAGATAGCTAACTAACTACTAAATTAGCAAACCAAATGGGCAACTGCAGAGCATTTAACACATTGTAGAAAGTTTACTTAATAGTTATAAGATATCTAGCTGGCAAACATTTAGTTGTGAATTCCATACTGTAATTAGATCACCTGGCACATGCTGCACGACAGAGAGTTACTCACAAGGCTCCGGTCTCTCTCGTTGACTGGTGACTACCGTAAGCTACATAATAATGTGACGTAATGTTCTTTAACTCATAACGTATTGCACAAGTTGACTGCAGGTATTTACTTAAAAAGTAGCTACAAATATTCAAATGAATAAATAAAAACTTCAAACTAAATAGTTTCAACTGTACTGAAAACCCATCCAGTGTCTTTTTCCAAATATCCTGGTATCCAGTATACCACCCAAGCCTAGTAACTACACAGACTCATGAAAACATGAAACATGACATAATACATCAAAATAATAGACAAGAACAGCTCAAGGACAGAACTACATAAAAACATTTTTAAAAAGGCACACATTGTCTACTTGTCAATACATACAAAAACTATCTAGGTCAAATAGGGGAGAGGCGTTGTGCCGTGAGGTGTTGCTTTATCTGTTTTTGAAAGCAGGTTTGCTGTTTATTTGAGCAATATGAGATGGAACGGAGTTCCATGTAATAGCAGCTCTATATAATACTGTACACTTTCTTGAATTTGTTCTGGATTTGGGGACTGTGAAAAAGACCCCTGGTGGCATGTCTGGTGGGGTAAGTGTGTGTGTCAGAGCTGTGTGTAAGTTGATTATGCAAACAATTTGGCATGCATTGGCCATCTGATGACAATGAAGAGCAAGACATGCCGCTCTGTTCTGGGCCAGCTGCAGCTTAAATAGGTATTTATATTTATTTATTTTTATGGGGGGGGGGGTAGATCAGCTTTAATATTGCAGATAGATTGTAACTTCCATCAATCTAATTGCCTGTATCACTTCCAATCCCCCATTTTTTTCACATACATATATATACACAATGGGGGAAAAAAGTATTTAGTCAGCCACCAATTGTGCAAGTTCTCCCACTTAAAAATATGAGAGAGGCCTGTAATTTTCATCATAGGTACACGTCAACTAGATAAAATGAGGAGATAAAATGAGGAGAAAAAATCCAGAAAATCACATTGTAGGATTCTTTATGAATTTATTTGCAAATTATGGTGGAAAATAAGTATTTGGTCAATAACAAAAGTTTCTCAATACTTTGTTATATACCCTTTGTTGGCAATGACACAGGTCAAACGTTTTCTGTAAGTCTTCACAAGGTTTTCACACACTGTTGCTGGTATTTTGGCCCATTCCTCCATGCAGATCTCCTCTAGAGCAGTGATGTTTTGGGGCTGTCGCTGGGCAACACGGACTTTCAACTCCCTCCAAAGATTTTCTATGGGGTAGAGATCTGGAGACTGGCTAGGCCACTCCAGGACCTTGAAATGCTTCTTACGAAGCCACTCCTTCGTTGCCCGGGCGGTGTGTTTGGGATCATTGTCATGCTGAAAGACCCAGCCACGTTTCATCTTCAATGCCCTTGCTGATGGAAGGAGGTTTTCACTCAAAATCTCATGATACATGGCCCCATTCATTCTTTCCTTTACACAGATCAGTCGTCCTGGTCCCTTTGCAGAAAAACAGCCCCAAAGCATGATGTTTCCACCCCCATGCTTCACAGTAGGTATGGTGTTCTTTGGATGCAACACAGCATTCTTTGTCCTCCAAACACGACGAGTTGAGTTTTTACCAAAATGTTATATTTTGGTTTCATCTGACCATATGACATTCTCCCAATCCTCTTCTGGATCATCCAAATGCACTCTAGCAAACTTCAGACCGGGCCTGGACATGTACTAGCTTAAGCAGGGGGCCATGTCTGGCACTGCAGGATTTGAGTCCCTGGCGGCGTAGTATGTTACTGATGGTAGGCTTTATTACTTTGGTCCCAGCTCTCTGGAGGTCATTCACTAGGTCCCCCCGTGTGGTTCTGGGATTTTTGCTCACCGTTCTTGTGATCATTTTGACCCCACGGGGTGAGATCTTGCGTGGAGCCCCAGATCGAGGGAGATTATCAGTGGTCTTGTATGTCTTCCATTTCCTAATAATTGCTCCCACAGTTGATTTCTTCAAACCAAGCTGCTTATCTATTGCATATTCAGTCTTCCCAGCCTGGTGCAGGTCTACAATTTTGTTTCTGGTGTCCATTGGCAGCTCTTTGGTCTTGGCCATAGTGGAGTTTGGAGTGTGACTGTTTGAGGTTTTGGACAGGTGTCTTTTATGCTGATAACAAGTTCAAACAGGTGCCATTAATACAGGTAACGAGTGGAGGACAGAGGAGCCTCTTAAAGAAGTTGTTACAGGTCTGTGAGAGCCAGAAATATTGCTTGTTTGTAGGTGACCAAATACTTATTTTCCACCATAATTTGCAAATAAATTCATAAAAAATCCTACAATGTGATTTTCTGGAGAAAAAAATCTCAATTTGTCTGTCATAGTTGACGTGTACCTATGATGAAAATTACAGGCCTCTCTCATCTTTTTAAGTGGGAGAACTTGCACAATTGGTAGCTGACTAAATACTTTGTTTCCCCACTGTATATGTTTTGACCATGACAGTTTACAATCAAAGGTAATGCCAAGTAATTTAGTCTCTCAACTTGTTCAACAACCACACCATTCATTACCAGATTCAGCTGAGGTCTAGAACTTAGGAAATGATTTGTACCAAATACAATGCTCTTAGTTTTAGATGTTCAGGGCCAGTTTATTACTGGCCACCCATTCCAAAACAGACTGTACTGGTGTCATCCATGCAAGTCTCAGTAGCATGAAATAACATCTACCTTCTCATTGAAACAGTTAATCATGAAACAGTTGTACTGCAACTTTTCATGCACAGTGAGAAATTGGAATGAACCTGCTCTTACCATGAGAAACAGATTTCCCAATCTTCTCTTCCTCTTCTTCATCTTTAATGTTGACATTCAGCTCCAGTGTTTGACTGCAGTCTTCCAGCTTCACTGATGCCATCTCTGGTACCTGCGGTGCAAACTGGACTCGACTGTCAATCAGGACCCAGTGACTGTAGGTTTGGACTCAGTGTGGAAGGAGAGAGGCAGGCTGGGTTTGTCCTCACTGTTGATGTTACAGGCCTCAGACTTAATCCTAGTCGGCCTGTAGTAAATAAAGAGAAACAGACAACAGTCTTGACAGGTCTGGAACTTTCTTTATCCTCAAAAAATATATTATATTTCTTCTTGTTCAATTACCTAATTTCAACATCTCAGGTAGCTAATCAATGACAAAACAACATTCATTCACATTAGACAAGTGCACAAAAATTACACAAAGCAACTGCAGAAATGAACAAATGACTCAAAAACTATTTAGAGCTATTTTCCTTAATAACATTATCTTCACTGTAAAAAAACAAAAACCAATTGTATTTCCCGTTCACACCATAGTAACAATTATAGATAGAGATAGAAACAACTGAATGTGTCTGAATATATGGAAAAAGGGAAGGGGTCTGAATACTTTCTGAATCCACTGTAAGGAATTGGCAACTCGTTCTCATTCTGAGAAATAAGGTAGGCCACTTGATTTCAACATCTGAACAAAGTGGACAGGCTAACATGCTTTTCAAACAGTTGGAGACAGACAGAATGGTGTGTTCATAACAACTCAACTGTTCATCCTTGTTAGCAAATTGATCCAAGTTGGCTAAACTTAAATTATAAAGATTAGCTGGTTAATCACTAGCACGTGAGCTTGAGAGATTGTTGATGGGACCTGTGTTCATTTTTCTATAGCCTAATGCAGGGTTCTTCAATTCCAGTCCTGGAGGGCCGAAACCCTTCTGTTTTTTATTTCTACCTGGTAGTTAATTGGACTCACCTGGTGTCCCAGGTCTGAATTAGCCCCTGATTAGAAGGAGAGGATGAAAAACAGAGGTGTTTCGGCCCTCCAGGACCGGAATTGAAAAACCCTGGCCTAATGCCTGCTACAATAAGTTAGTCAATTTGTAACAAAAAAATGCATTTTCAGAGACCAACTTGAAAGCCAGATCAGTGATTAATGCCCCCCAAAAAAGCAGGTTAAACTATTTTTTATTAAATAATTAGTGTGTCTTATTGGTTGTGAATGGCTTATATTTAGCCTAGGTATAACTTCACAAGCCCTGAATTCATTAGATTATAGCTGACTGTTTGAAATGCAGTGTATTTGACCTATAATTGTACAATGCTTACTTAGAGAAAAACAAAATTGAGATACAGTGAGGGGGAAAAGTATTTGATCCCCTGCTGATTTTTTACGTTTGCCCACTGACAAAGAAATGATCAGTCTATAATTTGAATGGTAGTTTTATTTGAACAGTGAGACAGAATAACAACAACAAAATCCAGAAAAACACATGTCAAAAATGTTATAAATTGATTTGCATTTTAATGAGGGAAATAAGTATTTGACCCACTCTCAATCAGAAAGATTTCTGGCTCCCAGGTGTCTTTTATACAGGTAACAAGTTGAGATTAGGAGCACACTCTTAAAGGGAGTGCTCCTAATCTCAGTTTGTTACATGTATAAAAGACACCTGTCCACAGAAGCAATCAATCAGATTCCAAACTCTCCACCATGGCCAAGACCAAAGAGCTCTCCAAGGATGTCAGGGACAAGATTGTAGACCTACACAAGGCTGGAATGGGCTACAAGACCATCGCCAAGCAGCTTGGTGAGAAGGTGACAACAGTTGGTGCGATTATTCGCATATGGAAGAAACACAAAAGTTGGGACCATAGTCACCAAGAAAACAATTGGTAACACACTACACCGTGAAGGACTGAAATCCTGCAGCGCCCTCAAGGTCTCCCTGCTCAAGAAAGCACATATACAGGCCCATCTGAAGTTTGCCAATGAACATCTGAATGATTCAGAGGAGAACTGGGTGAAAGTGTTGTGGTCAGATGAGACCAAAATTGAGCTCTTTGGCATCAACTCAACTCGCCGTGTTTGGAGGAGGAGGAATGCTACCTATGACCCCAAGAACACCATCCCCACCGTCAAACATGGAGGTGGAAACATTATGCTTTGGGGGTGTTTTTCTGCTAAGGGGACAGGACAACTTCACCGCATCAAAGGGACGATGGACGGGGCCATGTACCGTCAAATCCTGGGTGAGAACCTCCTTCCCTCAGCCAGGGCGTTGAAAATGGGTCGTGGATGGGTATTCTAGCATGACAATGACCCAAAACACACAGCCAAGGCAACAAAGGAGTGGCTCAAGAAGAAGCACATTAAGGTCCTGGAGTGGCCTAGCCAGTCTCCAGACCTTAATTCCATAGAAAATCTGTGGAGGGAGCTGAAGGTTCGAGTTGCCAAACGTCAGCCTCAAAACCTTAATGACTTGGAGAAAATCTGCAAAGAGGAGTGGGACAAAAGCCCTCCTGCGATGTGTGCAAACCTGGTGGCCAACTACAAGAAACATCTGACCTCTGTGATTGCCAACAAGGGTTTTGCCACCAAGTACTAAGTCATGTTTTGCAGAGGGGTCAAATACTTATTTCCCAATTTATAACATTTTTGACATGCGTTTTTCTAGATTTTGTTGTTGTTATTCTGTCTCTCACTGTTCAAATAAACCTACCATTAAAATTATAGACTGATCATGTCTTTGTCAGTGGGCAAACACAAAATCAGCAGGGGATCAAATACTTTTTTCCCTCACTGTATATTGAATTTTTAAAAAACTCAAGATACAGCTGTATGATTTTTAGTCCATATAGCCCCGCCATAACAGAGTACATTAGAGTAGAATCCAATACAGTACGTTATACTGTCCTATACTCTGTACTGTTGTACTGTACTGAACTAAACTTCTCTTTCCTGTACTCTGTTGTACTGTACTTTCCAATCTTGTGAAACAGTAGCTATGTTTCCAATAACTTGTCCAGTGCTTTGTTTCTCGACATTAAGAAAAAGTTTGCATAGAAAATAGATACGACAATTGCCCTCTAGGGTGTGTTTCCATGTAACTATCTTGTGTCTCAGAATAAAGAAACTTTGACAAAAGTTCAACGATTAAAAATGTTGTCGAGCTTTAGAACATTTCTCCTATATCGGCCGTCTCCATTACACACGTCGCAAAGATTATTTTAGCAACATTGCTTTTGTCGAATGCAGCTGGGTCAATGGAAACCTGCCTAATGTCTGAGTGATTGGTTCAGATTTGGTCTGGTCTAATGTTTGACCCAATGGTTGGGCCAAGTCAGTTAAGAACAAATTATTATCTACAATGACGGCCTACCCCGGACGACGCTGGGCCAATTGATTGGGACTCCAATCACAGCCGGATAATGATACAGCCTGGAATCAAACCAGGCTCTGTAGTGTCTTAGACCGCTGCGCCACTCGGGAGCCCTGTGACTAATCATTTTGGCTATTTAAGCTCTGAAAAGGCCTATCAGCTACCCAACTTTATCAGGAGTTATCCTGAGCCTATTTGCAATGAGAGACAATGCATTTGCACAGCGGGAAATGCAAAAGTATATAATTTTTTGCTATGATCATCTCGTCAAAAATGTACAGAGACAAACTTGAAACCACTGATTATCATGACAATTTAGCTGACAGGGTTAAACTCCCTGACAACAGTGGTTTCAGAGTCCTGCAATAGAGTGAAGACGCTAATATTTGTGTAAAGTCTACATAGTTGTGTTCTGTGGGTGTCACTGAGTAGGCTGAACAATACATAGGTAGGGCTGTACAGTGCAATATGAATGTCCAATATAAACAAAAGAAACAGCATACTCAACTGGCGTAACGCGGTAAGGACCAAGAACGGGGTCGATATGGACCACGGGTCACAAAATAATTATATAATAATACTGTTTTGGTTGGGCTTCAACCCCTGGTATCATATAAACACACATAAGACATGGAAACATGTATAATTGCTTAAAAACAGCAACAACAAAACATCTCAGCCCTGTCGTAAAATGTGTAGAATTGCGGGATATTAGCTTTAAAACTGCTAAATGTTCTCTCCGCCAACAAGAGGGTTGTGAACAGTTTGGGGTCGCAAGTTGGGGGTTTGTTACTATGCCAATAAATGACAATATCCATCCGGACCTTTGCCACCTAGGAAATTTGTGTGATCGGACCTTCTCAAATAGTACTGGAGTACCCCTGCAATAGACTGACTGGGAAGGTGATTTTTCACAGTTAAAGTCCTGCAATAAGAGCTAAGATGCTAATATTTGTATAAACTCTTGAGAATTGTTTTCTGTGGGTGTCACCCGTTCCATGGGTGCACAATCCAACCCGTTTCATAAGTGCATATAATAATGCCCCCAATGCAATTATGTGGTCTAATACCTCCACAGTGGGATTTCAACAGTTTTTCCCCCTGTTTATTTTCAAAATAATTAGTTTTTGTAATTCATTTTAAATTAAGTAACAACGTTTGACATGATTCCAATATTTTGTATCAGTTTGCATCACTTTCAATGAGGGCCTTTTATTTTGAAGACGAACCGCAAATTCCACTATTGTGGCTAATCATTATTATGACTAGCTTCACATCCGTAGGGACAAGCGGGTACCAGGGCTGCGTCCAGCAGGAGGACGGAGACGTTGGCCACGATCAGATACAAATGTATTATGTAGAACAAACATGCCTCTGATTCTAATGAATCATGTCACTTCTATTCGGGGTATTTCTATCTGCAACTTTCCAAAACGTTTTTGTACTGAACATGCCCAGGCGAAACGCACTGACCTATATACGAACCTGGAAAGCCTCTGTAGTGCCTAAAAGAAACACTTTTGCTGGTCCATGCTTGTGATGATAAAGGAATCCGCCGACACTGTACTCTGTTCACAAAGGTTTATTATAACAAAGAGTTTACAGCATCGAATTTTGACAAACATCTGCAGATGTCTGGAAAACAGCACGAGCCAAATCATGATTAGCTATTCTTCCTTATTCTATTGTTAAAGACATGGTTTTATATCCTCCAATGACGTATTATGGTGTGATTCTAAAAAACCAATCCCTAGTCTTTTCTTCCTCCTCCCCATCTCCCTTTCCAGGAACATCAGTAATGCTTTCCAGATGTTACAACCAAGTAGAGCAAAGTTCAGCTGTTACACAATTTTGTAAACGTCAGCACAATCACTAGACTTTTCAGATACTACATATTTTCCCCCTTCGAGACTAATTAAGTCTCGAAAACAAAAAGAATAGGATTATGACAAATAACAATTCTTGCTCTTGAGTAACTTTAACAATAAACCAAAATTAATGGAGATTAAACACATGTTTATATAGACACATTTTTGTATGTAGTGTAAATACATTATTATGGAGTAGTGTAAATGAATTGTCATGGAGTGTAAATGAATTGTCATGTAGTGTAAATGAATTGTCATGGAGTGTAAGAGCGAAAAACCTGTCTGGCAGCTTTCATTCCAAATATCCATCAGTCAGTCAAGACAGGAAAATTCTCTCACGGCCCCTCTGCCCTAGGCGACCACCTAAGTACTCCAGATCAATTCACACATCTTCATGAATACATTTTAAGCTATGATGCAATTGAATACATATGAAAAACCCCAGCAAACAAAATACAATCAAAATGTCCACATTCAGGCTGGTCGACCCATCGGACCCTCCTGTGGATTCTCTCTGTCCTTGCCTAGACCCCATATCCCTAAACTTCAACGAAATAAACAAAAACATCTGAGGTCCCCACATGTACCCAACACAGAAAACATAATTCTTCAAAAATTAATACAGAAAGAGTATAACACTGGAATGTAGTCCACAACACTTCATCTCCTCCACAGTGTCATCTTTCAATGCAACGTTGATGATGGAATCGGAACATTTCCACTCCTTCCTTGTTCCACTTCCTCCAGTCCATTCATATTGTCCATGTTTGAGTATTTGAGTCCCTCTACTTATTCCCCCATATGCTTCTGGAAGAAAAGAAAATACCAAACAGTATCTTTTGCAAAACAACACATGCAAATTAAAATATCAATGTCAACTAAAATTGATATATGAAGGTATATATAAGATTATATATAAAATGAATCACATTCCATCATTTCCCCCTTTGATTCATATCAAAACACTAAATATCACAATAATATGTAAAGACATGAAAAATGATCGGATAATCAAAATGGATATCTATCCATCAATACTCCATCTAGCCCTATTTGTTTATCTCCATCCAGTTCAGTAACAGCTAACAACGGCATCTGGGTGTTGTCCCCAGGCATCACAACTCCAACCCATCTCAATATCATAGCCTTCGCAAAAGTCAACAACAGAGTACAAAAACAAAACATGACACACAGCGCTATAAGAGCTGCTACCAAAATCTGAACTATCACTGCTCCCACTGGGCCCAACTGATCTTGCAACCAAGCCTTCGCTGACCATCCAGCTCCTTCTGACTGACCAAACGCATCCCTTATACTCTTCAATGCATCTATAACACTAGTGATATTATCGGAACTATCGGGGATCAAAGTATAACAATCATCTCCCGTCAGATTCATAGCCACACATAAGCCACCTTGTTTGGCTAAAATATAGTCAAGAGCCATGTCATGTTTCAACAACGTCAGTCTGTGACTTCTCTGAGTATTTGACAGAAGATCAAACCCTCGTATTGTTTCATTTGCAAAACCCTGCAAAGTATAGGTAATATTATCAATGTGATCTGCCAAAAATGTTACACCATACCATGGAAAAAGTCCAAGTCCCCACTTCTCCCCTAGACTTATCCTCCAATGGTAGGACTCCAAACTATTAAATTGTGCCATTTCCCTTTTCACTCTATTTCCAGATCTAGAATCAGATTTAGCAGTGTCCGATGCCTTTCCCTTTTGGATAGTATAAACCTCATATGGAAGTTTCAACGTCGACATGTAACAACATCCTGTCCATCCATAGGGTAAGAATATATATGCTTTATCACCACAAACCCACCAAATATCTCGAAAATTCCCAATAGTCACATTTCCAGGCAAAAGCTGATCTTTTACCATCAAAGTCCTTCTCTTTTTTACTAGATGGAACATGAAAAGTTACTTTATATGTCTCACCACTAACCTTACGTTCATGCTTATCCAAAGTCATCATATACTCATCACAATCTGATATACCCATAAACATACCTGGTCCATCATATGTTTTATTTGAACAAAAACAGCTTCTAGCCCTTATTGGTTTCACCTCTAAAGCTTCAGGAATCGCTGTTAACTGATTTTCATTCTGATCTAACAAATTGACATAGGGTAATTCATTTAACCAAGAGCAATTAAACTTAGGCCTAAACAAATGTCTCGACAATGACATCATCATATCTGTTACTGATTGTTGCTGATACAACAACCATGATAAAGCATAAGATTGACACGCGGTTGATAGAGGTTGAGCCACTGTCTCTAAGATTGAACCCCACGTGCCTGGTGATGGAATTCTCAGCAGACATGGACCCTCAAGATTCCTCACTGATCTTACAGAATGAGTTAACTGCTGGAACCATAGATTCCTACCTGCCCATCCATCTTTAATTTGCAAAACAGAAGAGTCAAATCCATATGCCTTCCATTTAGTTTCTCTCTTCCCTAACGAGCGGTACTGATCAGATATATGTTCTTGCTTTCCATCAAAATCCAATAGCTCATCCTGTACCCCCGGGATAGTATTCTGCACTATTTCAGATGAATGTACATGATTCACTGCTACCATCTGTTCTCCTATTTCAACACTATCCTTACTATCATTTACAGCACTCTCCATCTGTGTCACAGACTTCTGAGTCACGTTTACTACATCCTTTAGTTTCAGGAAAGTTGTTGTTGGTGTCTGTGTCACATTACCGGGGCTTGTTATCGCTGTTGTAACATTCATTTCTTCCAAAGTTATTGTTAAAATAGTGGCTTTAGTTGATGTATTAACACTCTTGATTAGGTCCAGTGGCAAAGTTACAGATGTCCTCTGTGTATTATTTATTGTTGGAGTAGCTACTGTAGTATGCTGCTCCTGAACTCCTTTGGTAACTGTGGAAACTTCAACAGACTTTAAAGTGTCTATCATAAGCGTCACCTTACGGGTTACATAGCCTTCTAACCAGTAATTCTTAACCGGAACAAATTTGAATGCTGGCTCTAAATAAGTACAAGTATATTCTCCCTGATCTTCCCATGTAATATTACGCAAAATGAGTGAGCAATCACTCATAACCCTTTTCCATTTCATATCGTTGTACAAAATATACTTCCTTTGGCTAGGTGGCACAGCTTCTACTTCTAGTCCTGATAACAACAATTCTTCTCCATAATTGTCTCTCCACGTGGGAGGAATAGCACCACCCCCACTCCGTCTCTCACATCTACAAGGAAGATGAGCTGTACCACCCATCCTAGCCCTAATGACAATATTTTTGTCTAAAATTGGTGTTGGAACGAGTTTCTGAGGCGCCATTGTAATGAAATGTGATACATTTATAGCTTTAACAGCTGTCAATGTTGAAAGAGTTGAATTGCTTCTTACTGTCGTTGCATTAGGTTGGAGTGTTGATGTAATAGTTGTGGATTCATCTATTTTCCCTATACCTTGGAGCTCTTTACTTACACTTCCATCTATCACCACTAGTGTCACTACATTAACTCTTAGTCCCGACTCTAATCCCTCACTTTCAAATTGTGGATTATAAAAAATACATTTATAATCGCCTTGATCCTCCTGCTGGGAATTGTACACATAGAGAGTACAATCACCCTCAATCTTCATTCTTCTCTTATCATTCAGCAACGCATACTTTCTCAATGCAACTGTTCCTAATAGATCTAAACTCCTGCCATGGTTGTCTTCCCACTGAACTCTAAATTTCCCTTCACCACTGTTCTCTCTCGTGCACTGGCATGGAAGCTGAGCTGACTTTCCTAGGGTTACTTCTACCCTAGTTTTCGTAACGTTTTGGTCTGACTTTTCTCCTAACTGGTCTGGGCCTACTTTGTCTAACTGAATCATCAGCTTCTCCTGTAACAGAGTTGCCCTTGGTGATCTCTGTGGTTTCACATTCCACTGAGATATTCCCTGTTGTGTCTGGGACGTATTGAAAGTCAATGTCCCCAAATCTCTTTTCCTTCCCATCCATTGCAGAGTCATCTCTGGCACCATCAGAAGTGTACACATTATCATCACTGTTGTCCACAACATGAACAATCTCTCCTTCTGGGTGTTGACTCTGGATATTGTCAGGCATCTCTCCTTCCACCTGTTCTTCCCTATCGTCATCCTGCTCTCTTGAGCCTTCAACATCCTGTCTCTCTGTGCGTGGCACCACTTCTCCAGGCGCTTTAACGCAATGTGACAAATGATACCACGTTGGAGATCCTTTAACCTGCACAGCTGTTCCAGTACTACGAACAACTTCAAATGGTCCCTCACGACGTTCGTTATACCACTTCCTTCTAAATACCTTCACGAACACCTTGTCCCCCGGTTGCACTGTACTCCTTTTTTGCTCATCAAGCTTCTCCTGCACCTCTTCTTTTCTTTGCCTGTCAGAAACATACGTGGACAGCTTTTATGAAAATTGGCCATATATGTAACGTATGCTCTCATTTCATCTTCCAAGAGAGCCAAGCTTGGACCCTTTCCGCTTGTTCGCAAACAAGGCGTAGGCATCCTTCTTCCTGTGACCAGTTCATGGGGTGTCATACGTAGATCACGCAACTCACTTGAGCGACACACCATTAATGCTAAAGGAAGCGCCGCTATCCAGTTGAGACCCGTATGCTGGCAAATTTTGATAATGCGATTTTTCAAGACACCGTTCATTCTTTCACAAATCCCTTGACTTTGTGGGTGATAAACTGCTCCTAGACGTTGCTTAATTCCCAATTTTTGCAACGTCAATTTCACTGATTTATCCACAAATTCTTTCCCATTGTCTGAGGATATTCGGTCGGGAAATCCCCACCTGCTTATGACTTCTTTGCACAAGAACTTAGCAACCGACTGAGCATCTTTTCGCTTGGTTGGACAGGCCTCCGGCCATCGTGAAAATCTATCTACAACCACCAACATGTATCTTTTCCCATCAACTGGTTTTATCATATCAACATAGTCGATAACCAACTCACGCATAGGACCTCTCGGTGTGGGAATGTGGCCAGGAAGAACAGTCACACCCCGGCGAACATTGTTTTTCAGACAAATTGTGCACCTGCCTATGACATAGTCAATTTGTTCAAGCAAATATGGTGCCCAACAACCATACTCCTTTGTGATCTTTCTTTTAACCTCCCCCCTTGCAACATGAGCTAACCCATGTGCTTCCTGAATCATCAGACCTAATAGGTCTGGAGGCGCTACTATCAACCCCTCATGGTTTCTCCACAGACCAGTAGCATCTTTGACGGCACCTCGGTCAAGCCATAACTGTTTGTCGATCGTAGAAGCAGCTTCCTGCATCAAAATCACATCCTTAAGCGTAATTTTGTCTTCCAAGTCCACTGCATGAGTGACCAGAAAAACTTTGCCCAACTTGTCCGCTCCTGTGACGGCTTTTGCAGCTTCATCAGCAGCTTTGTTCCCTTGTGTAACTTTCGACACATCTGTCCTATGAGCTGCACACTTAGCTATCGCTATCTCTGTAGGCTTCATCATAGCGTGTAACAGTTTCATTATTTGCGCATGATGTTGTATCGGAGAACCATCCGTTTTCTTAAACCCTCGACCTTTCCACACTGCTCCGAACAGATGACATACACTATGTGCATATGCTGAATCAGTGTATATCGTCACTCGCTTTCCTTCTGCTAACAAACATGCTTCTGTTAGCCCCACAAGTTCAGCAAGTTGTGCAGACGCAGGCTGTGGTATTACTTCAGCCTTCTCGACGACAAATCCAGTTCCTTGGGCTTTGACTACTGCATAGCCAGCGCACAACTTGTCTCCCACACGATAACAAGACCCATCAGTCCAATACTCCAGGTCTGCTTCACGTAATGGAAAGGCTTGCAAATCTGATCGAAGCCTTGAGTATTTCTCTGCTTCCTGGACACAATCATGTGGTTCACCATCCTCTGAAGTTGGCAAATTCTCGGCTGGATTCGCCGTATCACACCTTACTAGGGTGACATCTTCCTGCTCTAAGAGCCTGTGATAGTCTCTGAGCCTAGGCATAGTCAATGTATATTTCCCAAAGTTCAGAAGATTTCTGAGACTATGATGGGTAAGAATTGTTACTGGGTAACCCATTGTAACGGATGATGCTTTGTTATACATTGAATATACTCCCACCATTGCTCTGTAGCACAGTGGTAGTCCTAGTTCTACTTCTGAATAGGCAGTAGAGTAGTAGGAAATAGGCTGAGGATTCGTCCCTGTGCCTGTCGGCTGACAAAGAACTGCACATGCATATTTACCTCCAGTAGAAGTAGACACATATAGCAAAAATTCTTAGAGTAGTCTGGTAATGTGAGTGCAGGTGCCTCCTGCAACCTCTGTTTGATCGTTTCAAATGCCACAAGGCCTTCCTGTGTCCAGGAAAGATTGCTATGGAGTTGACCATTTCCAGTATCCTTGACCATAGCTCTCAAAGGTCCTGTCAAACTAGCATAGCTCTCCACCCAAGCTGAAGAATATCCAGCAATACCAAGAAATGTCATCATCTCTCTGACAGTTCTAGGCTTCGGAGCCTTACGAATAGCTTCCAGTTGGCTATCCGAAATGCTTCGATTTCCGTGTGTTATTTTCTGACCCAAATAAACAACCTTCTCCTGGCAATATTGCAATTTTTTCTGTGAAACCTTATGTCCCTTTTCTGCCAATACCTGTAGCAATTTAATTGAGTCTCTATGACATGTTTCCTTATCCTGTGAGCAGATAATTATATCATCTACATACTGAATGACAGTGCTTTGCAATATCTGATCTATCCCTACCAAATCTTCCTTCAATACTTTATTGAAGATGTGCGGGCTGTGCCGAAAACCCTGTGGTAAACGATTGTACTCATAGAACTGTCCCTTATATGTGAACCCAAATAAACCCTGACTCTCTACACTAAGTGGAACACTAAAAAATGCACCACATAAGTCTAACACCGTAAAATGTGTCGCATCAGGAGGAATTTGGGCTAACAAGGTATGCGGGTCTGGCACTTCCGCTGGAAAGTCAGTTACTACCTCATTCACTGCTCTCAAGTCATGAACCACACGATAAGTTCCATCTGGTTTTTTCACAGGTAACAGAGGTGTGTTACTCTGAGGATTTTTGTTGTCCTTAAAACAGTTGCTTTCGAAAGTCCTTCAATTTGTGGTTCGATCCCTTGGATTGCTTCATCTTTCAATGGATACTGATTCTTCCAAGGAGGTCTGGCTCCTGGTCGAAGTTCAACTTTCACCGGTTGGGCTGATTTCACAAGTCCAATATCTGTACTGTGTTGAGACCACAGAAATTCTGGAACTTGTTGCAACATCTCCTCTTTCATAGGGTCTGAATCCATCTTCACACTGCAAATAGATTCGTGTGTTATCCGTACAGCTTGTGGCTCTCCTTGTCCTTGAGCCGAAATCATGATTTTGAGAAATCGATGATCTTCAGTCCTCCAAATCGCCAAATTCTCTTTCATTGGTATGAAAACAGCTTTCTCTGCTTCTGTCATCATTTCTCCTATTTGCTTCTGCTCATAGCCTTCAGAAACCAACAAGGTCACATGTGGCACACTCTTCTCAATCTCAAATTCTTTATCCAGATAATCGTCTGTGTTTATCTTCATGGCTGCTCCTTGTGGTCCTAAAATTATGCAACATGAGGTAAGTTGAACTTTCTTTGGTTGACGACTCAGCCATTCCTCCGAGTCCGATTGGGCAGCATTCTTGAAATACTTGAGCGTACAATGAGATGGATATTCCGGAAGCCTCGCATCTGGCATGTTTGTCACAATGAATTTCTCCCATATCTTAGCCTGCTTCAAAAAATCTTCACTGAGATTTCCAATCCAGAATACTGAAGAAGAATCCATCTCAGTCGTCATTGACAATTGGTAAACATTTTCCTTTGGCATCTCTACCAGACAGCCGTCTGGTGTACATTTTATTGTACAGTTCAATTTACACAATGCATCTCTTCCCAACAATGCAATAGGTGTATGTTCTGATACTAGTATGGGTATTGTAATTTTCTGATTTTCATAGCAGAGCTCAATTGGTTCCGTAAGAGGAATCAGCTGTTTCACTCCCTCAAATCCGATTGTCCTAATTAGTTGATTGGACATAGGGAGATGTGTAGCATCTTCAGGCCGAACACAGGTAAAAGCAGCTCCGCTATCCGCCATCATTTCCAATGGTCGTTTGTTTACTTTCACCTCAATTGTTGGATCTTTTTCCGGTCCTGATGCTACCAGCTGACACCCCCCTTTCGGATCTTCTGGGCACCTCTAGAATCCTTGCTCCGGGCCCCTATAAGGGTTCACCGGTCCTCCAGATGATCTTGACTGGCCTCTGTATCTTCCTCTGAAATTCCCCCTGGTGTTTCCTTCTGGCTCATTACACTCACGGGCAAAATGACCAACCTGTCCACAATTATAACACACTTCTGAAGATTGCAAGAAGTGTGGCTTGAATCTTCCTCCTCTTCCTCTTCCTGAACCTTCTCGTCCTCTTCCTCTCCAATTCTGTCTCTGTCCAGAAACTGGCTGTGGATATGAAACAACTGGTACCGCTATTGGTGTCTGGTACAATTGTGGTTGGAACTGGTTCGGTTGAAGCTGTGGCAGTGATTGTTGATTTGGTTTACCCTGATTCTGCATCACCAGAGCTTGTTTCTTGTCCTTTTTATTCTCCACCAGTTGTATTTGATTGAGTTTTCTGAGAGTTTCTTGGTCCTGTTCTTTCTGGTTGTGTTCCTTTTTCCGGTACAGATCCACTTGATGGGCTATATGATCTGTATAGACACCTTTTGTCATGCTCCCAAGTCCAACCACTTCTGCCAGTTTGCTCCTTACCGGTAAGGGCAGTCCCATCTGTAGTTTAGCTCTCAAGATTGACTGCTCAATTTGACTCACATCTGGATCATTTCCGGTAATATTTCTCCACACTTGATGAACTCTTGACACGTAGGCTCTTGGATTTTCTTGTTGTCCTAGTGGGTCAATCAGAATGTTGTCAGGATGCACATTTGTTGGAAACGTATCCTTCAGTGCTCTCCACAGCCGATTCCTACTTGCAGCCAACAATTCAGGATCGTTCACTGCAGTCCCCACATATCTATGAAGTCCAGCTCTCTGAAAAATTTCTTCCATGCCTGGAATCCCAAGGAGATTAGCCAAAAGTCTCTTGATGTCTCCTATGGCAGACTGTGTTCCCACCGTAATTTCTTCCAACTTTGAAATCCAAGGATATGCTCCATCTTGAAGAGTAGGCAGCTTCTCAAGTATATCTGACATATCGGTATTCTGCAAAGGCTTATATTCTAGGTTTTGTCCTCGAATGATCACCGGCATAATTTTCTTACTAGTGCCATCTTTCCTTGGCCTCAATGTATATCTCTTCTCAGATTTTTGGGATTCTTTTCTCAGCAGCTTCCTTTCCTTCATCTGCAGCTTCTCGAGTCGTTCTTCCAGTTCTTTTACTTCTTCTAAATTATTGGCCTTATGCAGGAATGATACGCATCGGTCTATATCTCTTTGTACTTCTTCTGTGTTAGTCATTGGAGGATAAAATCCTCTTGAATATGAAGCACCTTTAGTCTCCAAATCTTCATCGCTGTCTCCATCTTCATTTTCATCAGGGCTTGAATTGCTTGTATTCTTCTTCTTCCAACTTCCATCACCCCTTCTTTCCGCTCTGGCCAACCTCTGTCTGATGACAGGGTCATATCCACCCATGATCTCTTCTGAATCACTCTGATCATCATCATCATCATCGTCATCATCAAGTTCCATCCTCCTTGATCTCACTCTACCCTTAGTTTCCAGACATCTCGTTGTTTTCCTGCCTTTGGAGTTTGGATTCATCTTTATGGTTGTTTCTGCTTGTCCCCTTTCTATTATTCGTTCATCCTCATCTCTGATGCAATAATCACCTTCCTGAATGATCACTGGAAGCTGAGGATAAACGTCCTTCAACTTGGCTTCTTTCTCATAAGGTGGGGGTGTTTTTGCTGAATCCATATATGAGAAAGGTGTATTGACTTCTGCAATAAGTTTTTCTGTCACCTTCACCTCTTTTGCCATTTTCTCTGTATCTCTGTCTCTCCTGTCTTTTGTATCTTTTATCAGTTTTTGTCCTTCATTTTCAAACAGCTTAAGAACATCCAGCTCTCTTTGTCTTTTTTTCTTTGCGAAGTTTTCCCTTCTTCCCCTTCTTTTGTTCTGCCTTATACGTGGATACAAGCACTTGCATTATCTTGATGACGTCTGGATTAAAAGTGCCTTCCAATGGCCATGGTTGTTCAATGTCAGGCCAACGTTTATTCCATTTCTCAGATAGTTTTGCTATACCATTAACTAGAGGATTACTATTCTGTACTACATGAAGAGGAGTAATTGCTTTTGTAGTTTTGATGTCCTTTTTCCCCATTGTAATGACTATGTTATGTGTTTCCCTCTTGTTTCCCTTTTTTTTTTAATTAAAAAATATTTAATCAATTAATCCAATCAATCAATTAACCAATTAAAGCAATCAAAAAATCAATCCAATCAACTCAATCAATAAATCAAATCAATCAATCAATCAACTAATTCAATCAATCAATCAAATCAATCCAATCAATCAAACTAAACTCAATCAATCAATCAATCAATTACTAATCAACATCAATCAATCAATCTAATCCAATCAATCAATCAACATCAATCAATCATAAATCAATCAATCCTACTAATCAATCAATCAACCAATCAATCAATAATATCAATCAATCAATCAATCGATCACCAATGAAATCAATCAATCAACAAATTAAACCAAATCAATCAATCAATTACCAATCAATCAATCAATAATGATTACCAATGAAATCAATCAATCAACCAATTAAACCAAAAATCAATCAATCAATTAATTAATTAAAAATAAAATCAATCAACCAATTCAATCAATAAATCAATCAATCAATTAATTAATTAAAAATAAAATCAATCAACCAACTCAATCAATAAATCAATCAATCAATCAATTAATTAACCACATCAATCAACCAATTAACTAAATCAATCAATCAAATAACCAAAATCAACCATAACTAAATCAATCAATTCAATCCATCAATTCAATCAATATATCAATTTGTTTGTGAATTCTATTTTACCAAATTATTGATTGGTGGCAGTCTTACCACATCCGATCAGGAAAGGTAAAGGAGAGTAGTCAACTCCAGAGCAATTAAAAATAAAAGATCTGTACCAACTCACAACCCAATTGCTTAATAAGCACCTAATTACCTTAATTTTACAGAATAATGTTAATGCTGGATTTCCAAGACAACTCTAATCAATACAAGTCATTCACGGAAACTGTAATGTGCAATTATCAATTACATAAAGTCATCAGTCTGTTGCCAAGCTCTTGCGAAATGGTCACAACATGAAATATTCTATGTAAACACAATGTATCAATTATATCCTGTGAGGGAAAGTAGATTTGTGAATAATGACAGCACTGGCCTTGATTTGGACTGGGTTGCCGTCACTGGTGTCAGTTGATGTCAGCCCCTCCTCTTTCTCTCTCTCTCTCTGTCTCCTCCTTCTCGTCTCTCGTATGACAGAAAGGCAAAAGAACAAAGAAGAGAGTTTAGTTTATACTTTTTTTCCCACATTCACGCTAAGAAATAAGCAAACAGCTTAATTCAGGAATATTATAAATAGCTCAATAACATTTTATTTTATTCATTTATTTTATTATTATTATTATTAATCCGTCAATATATCTGTCATTCACCAACTCAACCGATTATCAACCAAACAGTTTTACAGTCAAGCAATAGTTAATTCAAGAGAAGATTTCACTTGTGTGCAAAATTCCCCCTCCCGTTTTCTGTTTTTGTCTGCACTGAAAACGGACTCTCCCGCTTTCTCTCCAGTTCAGTGCAGGGGAGTGGCTAACTCATAAATCCTACGCGTGCGCAGTTCAGTCACCAATGTGATTTCAGAGTGGTAGGAGCTATAGGAAGACCCGTTGCTCCGTTCTCTTCTCCCATAGACAATAACTGTTAAGACTTTAACAGAGCTCACAAACTGAACACATAGAACATACAGAACACAGAACACAAACCCACTACCAAGCTTGTTATCTTTCACTTATCTGCAGATTTATAGTTATGCTGTTATCAATTACAAAACATCTCTATACACTCTTAAAAAGTCCTCCCTGTAGGCTCATGATTAGTTAGTAAACTATAGAGACTCATAAGATCTTTAAACTTATAGTCCTTCCAGGGGGCTCATAGTTTATATAGTTTAAGAATTACAAACGTTCTCACAAACAGAGACTCATAAGATATTTAACCTTAACTGTGTTGTAGGGGTTTTAACTTTTACTCTAGGGGCTTAACTTTTGAAAACCAAGATACCTAACACATTTATTTACAAGAGACTAAAAACTCTGCTCAAAGCCTTAGTCGACACACATCTGGAAGTCATCAAGCACGCAGCCAAACTCACTCCGTTTCACCCAAACACACACACACTACACAGAGACGGCTTTTCCTGTCAACATACAGGATCAGTTCGTACAAGGCATGCATTATCGCCGTTCTTTGTCTTTTAAATTGTTTTGCTAAATTTCTGCTACCTTAAGGTTGTAGACATTCAAAATGAGAGGCGACATTAGACAGATGATTTCGTCAAACTATATTCCAAGAGGTTAACATACAATTTAATATATTGTCGTACAAACTCAGCTGTTCCGAGAACAGACCAGAGAGTTAATCTAACAACTTCATGATTTACGGCCATCTCTATGGATGCCTTGGTCTCACAAGGGCTTCCTTAAATTAACGGCGCCCTAAAAGTATACTGTTGACTCATTTCACGCGTTATCCTCTAAGCCTTTCATTGGACACTCCTTTCACTTTTATTCAAGGCAAAATATGTGTGTCCAAATGCGGTGTGCCCTACAGACACTCCCCACTGTTTGCGTTGTTCTCAACGCAAACTAATTCAGAAAATTTAGAACGGAACTCCTACCACACAGCAAAAAGAACCAGCAAAATGCACGCATAAGTAATTTAACGGTACATCTCTAACGCACACACTCTCTGGACTCACAAAACGACCAACGCCCAATGATTTAGTGATTTAAAACTCACCCTTAGTTGCCGGCTTCTTTGAGAGGTAGTCGTTTTGTAGCCCAGGAATGGAATGCAAAGAAGAGACGTAGCACGTCCCCAAAAGTAAAATAAAACTACCTCGTCGCCATTAAATGTAGTGCCTAAAAGAAACACTTTTGCTGGTCCATGCTTGTGATGATAAAGGAATCCGCCGACACTGTACTCTGTTCACAAAGGTTTATTATAACAAAGAGTTTACAGCATCGAATTTTGACAACATCTGCAGATGTCTGGAGATAGCAACAGCCAAATCTGATTAGCTATTCTCCTTATTCTATTGTTAAAGACATGGTTTTATATCCTTAATGACGTATTATGGTGTGATTCTAAAAAACCAATCCCTAGTCATTCACTCCATATCCTCTTTCCAGGAATTTAGTAATGCTTTCCAGATGTTACAAGCACAGTAGAGCAAAGTTCGCTGTTACACAATTTTGTAAAACGTCAGCACAATCCTAGACTTTTCAGATACTACACCCACAAATGGAAAAGGTGTAATGGACCCCCGCCATGTGCTTGTAAAATATATTTTATCACGTTCTTCAATCACTCAGACTGACACAAACATTACACAAAACCTTTCCCAAACGTGATAATACCTTGACTGATTTGTTATCTAACATGTTCTGACGTTATTTCGATATTAGGCAGTTTAAAAGTGCTATTACATACCTATAGTAATAACGAGAAACGGAAAGCACAGTCATATGGTTTGCTTTGTTCTGAAGAATGTTGCGCACCTCCCCGGAAGTTCCTGTTTCCAACTACCACAGAGCAACCGCGACATCTTCTTCTTCTGTGGGTTTTATGGCAGACTACATCCAAAAGTTGCATTGCCGCCACCAACTAGACGGTTTAAAACCACAAAATAAATTAAATAAAAAATAAATCCATACTTAATAGTGATACTAACTTACTCCACCCTAATAAAAATAGTACATTGCCAAAACAAACAAAACTCCCATTTCTTCCTTCCTTTAAATCTCCATATCTCCCTTCTCAGTCTCTAGGACCTGAGATGGTGGTACGGCTTTTGACAATATTCCATGTAACTCTTTTGCCAATAAATCTTTCAGCCCCAGGAACCGTTCTGCCGCAACCACAATGATTTATATCTTCCTAGATATTTTCTCCACCTTGGCAGTGCCGTTAACCACCACCCCAAAGAATGAAAGAAAAAATATATATCTATATATAAACCTTGTAAAGTGGTTATCCCTGGCTATAAGGTGAATGCACCAATTTGTAAATCGCTCTGGAAAAGAGCGTCTGCTAAATGACGTAAATGTAAATGTAAATTGCGATAAAGGCCACAAAGTCATTACAGACGCATCAAGGCTGGGACCGAGAGAATGAAACCACTTCTATCTCCAAGCCATAAGACTGTTAAACAGCCATCACTGATTTGATTCAGAGAATATTGGTGACTAGCAAATTGGCTTGTACCAATGTGTAGAGGTGTCGTGACATGTATTGAGTGGATAAATAAAGCATATATTATTTTGAATGCCATGAATTGAACAAAAGCATTATATTTACTGTAAAGATAACCCCCAACAACTACAATGATTCAGTAGATCAGTAATGTTACAGTACTCTAGCATGTCTCACAGCTGCTTATGCTGACAAAACATGTTAGTGAATAGGTCAGATTAGGCTTCGTGATGCTCATTTAAACTTCCTGTCTTGTTCAGCTTCAGAAAAACAGTCAATATGTCTCCCTTTCCTCTGCACAGTTCTCTCACAGTGAGAAACAATAGGATTACAATAGAGTGTGCTACGATTTCTTGAGAATTAAGTGATGGAATGATTTTAATCTTAGCTAGTCAGAGAACTGATGAGGATTCTCACATTTATGCATTTGTTGGTGTCTTTTTAAGTGGCCATGTTGGAGAGAAACTCTTCCCTACAGTCAGAGCAGATACAGATTTTTTCTGTGTGTATATTTATTTGTATTTTTAGCTTTGATAGAATTGGGAAAATCTCCTCACAATGTGGGCAGTGGTGAGACCTCTTAGCTCTGCGATCTTCCTGCTGTTGCTCTCTGGATGTAGAGAATGTCTCAACATGGTCTCCTGTGTGAACAACATCAGAAGAACCAGTCAGTTGGTGTGATTTACATCAATCACATTGATTTTATAAAGCCCATTTTACATCAGCAGTTGTCACAGAGTGCTTTACAGATACCCTAACCTAACGTATAAGGCGTAAAAGAAACGCCTTAACGAGGTCCACAGAAACCAGAAGCTTCCGGATTTCAGGCTTTGCCTTCCACTCTGCCTTTTCCCTGAAACACGGATGCTTCCAGTGTTTGTTGACTCCGCTGAGGGTGCAGGTACCGAGACTACAACCCCAAAGAGCAAGCAATGCAGAAGCACAGTGGCTAGGAAATACTCCCCAGAAGGAAGGAACCTAGGAAGAAACCTAGAGAGGAACCAGGCTCTGAGCAGTGGCCAGTCCTCTTCTGGCTGTACTGGGTAACAAATGACTTAATATAAGTATGCTGTACAATACAGGGGAATAAAACTATTCTAAAGTGTTACGAGCCATATCATCCTCCACTCACTATCACAAGGGTTAGTAACCATCAGGGCTGGGGTCAATTCCATATCAATTCACGTTTTTAAATTTGACTAATTCAGCAGACACTCTTATCCAGAGTGACTTACAATAGTCCATTCATCTTAAGATAGCTAGGTGAGACAACAACGCATCACAATCGTATCAATTACATTTTCTAGGGTGCAGAAAGGGAGTAGAGTAGGGTCCAGGAGGCAAAGTCAGAGTCATGGGAGAGGATAGGATAAAATAGGGGAGAGAAGCGGGAGAGAGAGAGCGAAGATTGCGGCGATGCATTACCATCTGGGTTAGGGCTGAGTGGGAGGAGCATGACCATCTGGGTTAGGGCTGAGTGGGAGGAGCATGACCATCTGGGTTAGGGCTGAGTGGGAGGAGCATGACCGTCTGGGTTAGGGCTGAGTGGGAGGAGTATGACCATCTGGGTTAGGGCTGAGTGGGAGGTGCATGACCATCTGGGTTAGGGCTGAGTGGGAGGAGCATGACCATCTGGGTTAGGGGCTGAGTAGGAGGAGCATGACCATCTGGGTTAGGGCTGAGTGGGAGGAGCATGACCATCTGGGTTAGGGGCTGAGTGGGAGGAGCATGACCATCTGGGTTAGGGGCTGAGTGGGAGGAGCATGACCATCTGGGTTGGGGCTGAGTGGGTAGGTTGGAGGAGAGATGGAGAGAAAAGGAAACAGTAGGGGGTCTGAGACTTGGAGGGGGGTTGCAGTGAGATTAGTAGGAGAACAGCCTCTAGTGAAGATGGGGTCACGCAGTGGGAGGGGACTGGGAAAGGGTGAGGTCAAAAGAGGAAAGGTGTTTCCAGTAATTCAATTTTCCTGATTGAAAAACATTGAAGAGAATTGGAATTAGAATGACAGTGTACTTCCTGAATTGACTGAAATTTAAATGGAATTGACACCAACCCTGGCAACTACACAGACTCATTTCATAGAACTTCAAAACACTGGCAGTATGTCTACTTCACTTCTTTAGTCTACTCTCTGATCACTCCAGATAGCCCAGTTAATAAAACAAATGCTGACAATACTGGTGTCATCCATGCAAGTCTCAGTAGCATGAAATAACGTCTATCTTATCATCGAAACAGTTCTATAACAACTTTTCATGCACAACGATAAAACAAGCTTTGTTGTGTTGAGTTCTTCAGGGGTGTCAGAATGACAGAATGAACTTATGGAGGTCTTACTATTGGAGATAACTCCTAGATGTAGATAGTACTATAGTGGCGGGCCCAACCCCAGACTTCTCTTTTATCAACCCAAAGGTTTTACTGTCTTCTCAGGAATTCAGCTTTCTCTGTGTTGCTCCCCACATCCCCCTATTCTGAATGATGCATTATCTCACCATCCCCATTCTGAATGATGCATTATCTCACCATCCCCCATTCTGAATGATGCATTATCTCACCATCCCCCATTCTGAATGATGCATTATCTCACCATCCCCCATTCTGAATGATGCATTATCTCACCATCCCCCATTCTGAATGATGCATTATCTCACCATCCCCCATTCTGAATGATGCATTATCTCACCATCCCCATTCTGAATGATGCATTATCTCACCATCCCCCATTATTAATTATGCATTATCTCACCATCCCCCCATTATTAATTATGCATTATCTCACCATCCCCCATTCTGAATGATGCATTATCTCACCATCCCCCATTCTGAATGATGCATTATCTCACCATCCCCCATTATTAATGATGCATTATCTCACCATCCCCATTCTGAATGCTGCATTATCTCACCATCCCCCATTCTGAATGATGCATTATCTCACCATCCCCCATTCTGTCACACCTCTGAGCTCCTGTTGTGATAACATACTGTAGGTCTGATATCTGATTGGAAGTTAACTCAACTGTAATGTTATTGATCAACAACTCCGATTTTCAATCCAAACATGGTCAAATGGTTATAAAAGGGTCTTAGCTTCAATGTGTCTTTCTCTTTTGTTCTTGACCTGCTGTGGTGAGATATATACTGAGTGTACAAAACATTAGGAACACCTTCCTAATATTGAGTTGCACCCCCTTCTGCCCTCAGAAAAGCCTAACTTTGTCAGGGCATGGACTCTACAAGGTGTCGAAAGCCTTCCACAGGGATGCTGGCCCATGTTGATTCCAATGCTTTCCACAGTTGTGTCAAGTTGGCTGGATGTCCTTTTGGTGGTGGACCGTTCTTGATACCCACGGGAAACGGTTGAAACTGCTGGAAACTGTGTTGCAGTTCTTGACACACTCAAACCGGTGCGTCTGGTACCTACTACCATACCCTGTTCAAAGACACTTAAATATTTAGTTTTGCCCATTCACCCTCTGAATGAAACACATACACAAAAAATCCTTCTTTAACCCTTCATCTACACTGAAGTGGATTTAACAAGAGACATCGATAAGGGATCATAGCTTTCACCTGGTCAGTCTATGGGAAAGAAGCAAGTGTTCCTAATGTTTAATACACTGTGTACACCGTCTTCTCTCTCTACCCCTCTCCCATGAGCTGTGGGGCCACGACACAAACTATGGATTCTCTCTATATCATGTGCTATGGGCCACGACACAAGCTATGGATTCTCTCTATCCCATGAGCTGTGGGCCACGACATAAGCTATGGATTCTTTGTCTTTCTCTTCCTGTCTGATCATGTTTAGGTACTTAATGTTTTGTTAATATCAGTATTGACTTGTAACTTAGGGCTTCACACCCTTGGCAGAAGGTAACTGAAAGGTTGCTGGTTCGAATCCCTGAGCAGACGAGGTGAAAAATATGTCTATGTGCCCTTGAGCAAGGCACATAACCCTAGTTCCTCTGAAAAGTAAATGTTTTTAAGTAAATCGTTAATTTTACAATGTCATTAAATCTATTTTCCTTTAGTATTCCACTATCAGACCAATTCTTGCTAGTCAACATCAACTCATTGCCTAATGCTTGCTTGCATATTTTAATAATCTTTCTGGTGTCAGATAAACATTTTAGTAGACTTTGTTAATACATAATTGAAGTATTTTCATGAGTGCAGGGTGAGGTGTTCTATATATATGATCACTAAAGAACCTACTCTTACCATGAGAAACAGATTTCCCAATCTTCTCCTCCTCTTCTTCATCTTTAATGTTGACATTCAGCTCCAGTGTTTGACTGCAGTCTTCCAGCTTCACTGATGCCATCTCTGGATCCTGCAGTGCATACTGGGCTCCACTGTCACAATCAGGACCCCGTGACTGTAGGTTTGGACTCAGTGTGGAAGGAGAGAGGCAGGCTGGGTTTGTACTCACTGTTAATCTGTTAATCAATTTGAACAATTGCTGCCTAAAATGCTGTGGTCCTTACTAACACAACAGGAAATATTGTGTTAGATGTGGGCCATCACATGAATTCTCGGCTCTTTCACTCTGAATATTCATATCAATGAATCACCCTCAAATGGACCATCAATACCAGAGTTCTACAATACTATTTACATAATCAATGGCACATTACAACAGCCTGAACCTCAATATAGTCCTGGGCATATATTGAACTCTAACAATGGGGGATGGAAAGGGTCTGTTGAAATGAATACTGTAGTGGTGTGAGAAAGGTAACACAAGCTTCCTCTCTAATTCCACTCCCCAATAGTAAGTGGAACACTTAAAAATGGAAAAAAATACAAATAATATATTTGTTGTTTTATTTCATTGTTAACTAAGAAGAAAACCTGTCTAAGTCCTTTATACTGAAAACATCTATTCATATGCATTATAGAAAATAATGGGGACTAGGAAATTGGATTGTCCCAATGGTGATGTGTTGAGGTGTAGTGACATGTTTTGACTAGATAAATAATATAGAATAGAAATTGTTGTGTTAAATGTTTCTAGTCAAAAAAAAAAGTATTTGGTTTCTGTGTTCAAAGGCATATTTTTTATTTATATTGCATTTTTTAATTTAACTTTCATATGAAACATTTTCAGTGATAAAACACAGCGCTAAGGTTTTAAAACAGAAGCTGCCGTATGCATGTACATTACATCACCATAATTAAGCACTGGGAGAAGCGTTGCTTGAACAATCTTCCTTCTACTTTCCAAAGTGAAGCAGGATTTATTTCTATACCTAGTTTTTTTGGCAAACTGAGCAAATTGTAGGTCTTATGAGCGGAAACTTGAAGGCTGTGGAGACTTTTGCGCAACTTCCCCGCGCGCGTTTCAGTGAACACTGAGGCTGTACTCTTCCAGTTTTAGATAGCTTTTTTATTTCTATGATATAGCCACAGTAGCCTATATGTGGTGTTCAATGCAGGCCCACATTGCAGGATACTTTAAAACACGTTTTTACATTATGAAGGGCTTGACATGAATTCTTGATTTTTTTTACTTGGTTTGTAACACCATGTGCCAAATAGGTGACTAAATTGTATTGTGTTGTATGATGCAAGAAACCACTTTACAAAAATAATATTAATTATTATTACCATACAGAGAATTAGACAATGTAGGCTACCCCTCTGCTTATTGGCTTATTTGCATATTCAAGCCTGTCTCAAAAATACAACACTGCCTCTTTAATTAAGACATAAGCTTTTTATCTGACTGGCTTTTCAAAGACAGCTTGAAATGTAGCCTACACGTTTTGTTCTCTTGTAGGAAGCAGTAATTCCCCATTGCTGACCTATACTTATGTATAACTGGGCATAATAACTCGCTAACTAGCAAAGAATATCAACAAATGCAGACGCGCGGCTCTGCGGTCTGATCTGAACTGCGCATTCACTCGCGGGTGATTGAAAGACCGCTCGTGGGCTACTCCCGCTAATAGAATTCTACTCTGTTCGGACTGGTTCTGCCTACAACAAAATCACAGACTCAATCTTTGCAAGTTATATATGTTTTGGTTTGTTCCATTGAAAGGGGCTGAGATAATATCGATTCGATCACAGAAAATCACGTTGATCTATAGGGGGCGGCAGGTAGCCTAGCGGTTAAGAGTGTTGGGCCAGTAACTGAAAGGTCGCTGGTTTGAATCCCGAGCCGACTAGGTGAAAAATCTGTCTGTGCCCTTGAGCAAGGCACTTAACCCTAATTGCTCCTGTAAGTCGCTCTGGATAAGAGGGTCTGCTAAATTACCAATGTATTTATTTAATTTAAAATAATGGGGCGAACTCAGTTAAATTCAATCTCTTGCGTCTCTGCGCTGCCTGGCATTTCTGCATGCAGTCCTGGAGGAAGTGCGCGGCTGCACAGTTTAGAGGGAACATTGCCTGCAGCACACTGTAGTGTATGAAGAATTATGACTTTGCTAATGTTTTCAAGTGGAACCTGAGAGGGTTTATTAGTTTTTTAGAGAGAACACTATAGAACAGAGGAAGTCTGTTGTGGGTGGAGATAGGTGATTGTTCTGTGGGGAACACCCATATCATATTACATAGGATATATACCACAGGACAGAGGAGAAGCAGAATAATCATATTAGAGATGGCGATTATTCTCCAGGTATCTGCAGGTATCTGTAAATCGACGCTGTAACCCTTTGTTATGAATAAAGCTATGATAAAAATACAGTGTCAGCGGGTTCTCCTTGTCACACAGCATAATTAGCAACGTTTACTCGACACTACAACACCTTTTGTATTATTGATGAATCTAGATTCGATAACGTCATTAGCCAAAGCACACATTGTGTCTGTTAGATAGTTCTTGAGCCAATTGCAGATGCCTGATCTAGGCTTATTTCAGACAACCTTAGAAAAAGTAAGAAATGATCAACTGTATCAAATGCCTTCTACAGGTCAATAAATAAAGCAGCGCAATGATTTTTGTGGTCTAAACCACAGGTGTCAAACTCATTCCAAAGTGTGCCTCCTTGTACTTGATTGATCAATTAAGGTCACTAATTTGTAAGGAACTCCCGAACCTGGTTGTCTAGGTTTTAATTAAGAGGAAAAACCAAAAACCTGCAGATACAAGGCCCTCCATGGAATGAGTTTGACACCCTAAACAATATAGCACCTCATCTAGTTAGCCCGCGTGAAAAATATGTCCAGGTCTAAAACCAGATTGGAAGAAATGAAAACCCACTCACTGCGAAATATTCTTTCAGGTTTAAGTGTCTTTTTAGCAGCAGAGGTCAAAACAAATGGAGGTGGTCCTTCCTCAGTGTTTCGGATATTGATAGATGACTTCACATTTGATTTATATCTTTACAATCAATCATTATTTACATTCAATTATTTTCAATCATTATTCACGAATTTTCTACTCAAGAAAAGATAATAAACAAAGAAAAGAGTACCTGTTGTCCAGGAAAACCTAACAGGAGTTCATCATTAAGGCCTCTGGGACTTCTGTTGAAGGAAAAACAGGAGATATTAAGGCAGGATCTGCAGGGGACAAGGAAGAAACCTAACGGAGTTCATCATTAAGGCCTCTGGGACTCTCTGTTGATCAGGAGTCATATAAGGCCTCAGGACCACGGGAAGAAACCTAAAGGAGTTCTCATTAAGGCCTCTAGGACTCAATTAAGGTCAGGATCTGTTTGTAGCCTCGTAGGAACCATCCGATCTCACTGGATACATTTAACTTAACAGAATGTAAGCTCAAGGAGATCAGGTTTACGGCTCGACATGAGGCTACTCTATTTGTAAGTCATGGATATAATATTTATCTCTCTGTAAGTCATGGATATTAAATCAAATCAAATGTTATTTGTCACATAGACCGAATACAATAGGTGTGGACCTTACCATGAAATCACCCACTCATAAGCCCGTAACCAACAATGCTGAAGTTTTAAGAAAATAGAGTTAAGAAAAAATATTTACCACACAAACTAAAGTAAAAAATGACAAAATATTTAAAAGTAACACAATAAACAACAATAACGAGGCAATATATACAGGAACCGGTACCCAATGTGCGGGGGTACAGGTTAGTCGAGGTAATTTGTAATGTAGTAGGGGTACAGTGACTATGAATAGTGACACAGTGGTTAAGGCACTGTATCGCAGGCTGGCTGTGGTACTAGAGAGGAATCAGGTGCGATACGGAAGAGACCATGGGGTGGCGCACAACGACCCACCCAGCGTGAGGGGAGAATGCACTGCAGGAAGGGAAGTATCAGTTGGTAGAGACATGGCATTTGGAAACAAGCCAGGGTTGTGGGTTGATTCAGTATATAAAAATGTGATGAACTAACTGTAAGTGGCGGATAAGAGCGCAAATGATAATGATAATAAACAGCAACAGGTAAAACAAAGAGGTAAAGAAATGTGGGTGGCATTTATCAATTTTAGCAGTTTATGTGGGGGTTGATAAATTATTTGTATGTTTAAGGTAATGACTAAAGTATTCCACCCTGAAACTGTAGAAATGTGATATAATCATAAGACAATCATCTGATAATGTTTGAGAAGTAAAATGACTATTTTATATTATAAAGCAGAGTGCCACTGTGAAACCAACAACAGAAAACAGGATGTGAAACTAGACACTGAAACATGTCTCACCTAGGTGAGGACAGTGAGAGAGCAGATTAATATATGTGTGTATAAGATGCATAGATTGCCCAGCAACAGAGTATTTGTGTTTGTGAAACAGTAAAGAGCCAAAGTCTGAACTGATATGGAGGAACCAGAAAAGCAACCATACACGAACACAGCTGGAGTGTGAAATAGATCCAGGAAGAAAAAAGTTGCTGTGCAGAACAGAGACATATGATAGTTAAGAAATAAGGGTAGGAGCTTTTTATTGGCCAATTAGGGCGGGTAAAAATAGAATGATTTTCAGAGGTCATGAATGTAAATATAGATCTAATGCAGAAATGGGACTTTGTTTAATCTTATTATTAATTAGAGCCTTATTCAAAGCTTGAGAAGTAGTGATTTAACCATTGAGATAACAAAATTCTTGTGACAGGGTAGAAGCTGTTAAAGAGCATTTTGGATTCAGACTTGGCGGTCCGGTACCATGCAGGCCGTGGTGGTAGCACAGAGAACAGTCTATGACTTGGGTGACTTAAGGCACTTTGACAATTGGGCCTTCCTCTGACACTGCCTAGTATATAGGTCCTGATGGCAGGAAGCTTGGCCCCAGTGATGGATCAAATGGGCAACGCACTACCTCTCTGTAGTTCATGGTTGGATGGCGAGCAGTTGGAAATACTGAAGTGTGATGCAACTGGTCAGGATGCTCGATGGTGCAGCTGTATAACTTTTTTATGATCTGGGGACCCATGCCAAATCTTTTCATTCTCCTGAGGGGGAAAAGGTAGGGCCACGCGACTGTCTTGGTGTGTTTGGACCATGATAGTTTGTTGAGAAGGGGACACTGGGCAACTTGAAACTCGCGACTCGCTCCACTACAGCCCTGTCGATGTTAATGGGGGCTTGTTGGGCCCTCCTTTTCCCTGTAGTCCACGATCATCTCATTTGTCTTGCTCACATTGAGGGCGAGGTGTGTTGGCGCCACACTGCCGGTCTGACTCCCCATAGGCTGTCTCAACGTTGTCGGTGATCAGGCCTACCATCGTTGTGCTCGTCAGCAAACTTAATGATGGTGTTGGAATGTTGCCTGGGCTTTCTCACATAGGCAGAACAGGGAGTATAGGAGGGGACTAAGCACACCCCGAGGGCCCCGTGTTGAGTATCAGCGTGGCAGATGTGTTGTTGCCTACTCACTACCTGGGACGGCCCGTCAGGAAGTCAATGATCCAGTAGCAGAGGAAGGTGTTTAGTCCAGGGTCCGTAGCTTAGTGATGAGCTTTGTGGGCACTATGGTGTTGAACACTGAGCTGTCAATGAACAACATTCTACATAGGTGGTCTTTTTGTCAGGTGGGAAAGGGCAGGAGTGAGATTGAATATCTGTAGATCTGTTGGGTGGTATACGAATTCGAGTGGGTCTAGGGTTTCCGGATGATGGTGTTGATGTGAATCATGACCAGCCT